>NW_024543061.1:59200000-59485000 GCF_018167655.1 Microtus oregoni
TGCCCTGTTTAGTATGATAGGTCATATATGTATAAGAATTTATCAGTTTACTCTTGATTTTTCAGGTTTGGGGACTATAAAGTTTCAAAGTATCCCTGTTGTGGAAATTACTTTAGCGGTGTAAAGGTGCGTTCTGTTTGTTTCTGCTGCCTTTGTTAACAGTGTAAAGATGTGTTACATTTGTTCATATTGCATTTGTTTAATTATGTAAGGATAGGTTACTGTTTCACCTTGCCTGCCTAGGGCATGTGATTGGTCTAATAAAGAACTGGAAAAGCTAATAGCTGGGCAGGAGAGGGATAGGTGGGACTGGAAGACAGAGAGAATAAATAGGAGGAGAAATTAGGCTTGAAAAGAAGAAGAACAATAAGAGGAGGGAATGAGGGAGAAAGTGGGGAAGTCGCCAGACAGACATGAAGAAGCAGGAAAAGTAACACCGAAAGAAAAGGTAAAAATCCCTAAAGCAAAATGTAGACGAAGAGAAACAGGTTAAATTATAGGAACTAGCGAGAAGAGAGCTAAGCTAAGGCCAAGCATTCAAAACTAATAATAAGTTTCCATGTTATGATTTGGGAGCTGATTGGTGGCCCCAAGAAGAAATCTTGGTACATATTCCATCATGATCCTATCATTTTCATTCAAATTTGTAACAACCTTACCCTTTTAATCTCTAATTTTATTTGTTTTGACCTCTTTTCTTTTGATTAGTTTCACTAGGGTAATTGGTAGTCTGGTTTTTTTTTCTTCAAGGTGTCAACTCTTTGTTTGAGTCAATTCATTATACTTTCAGTATCTATCTTATCAATTTCTGATTTCGATTATTTCTTGCCATCTGTTGATTTGGAGTTTAGATTGTGTTTTAGTTACTTTTTCATTCCTGTGGTAAAATACCCTACAAAAGAGCGTTATGGCCAGTGAGAAAACCTGGTGGCCAGAGCAGGAGGTCACCTGATCATAATGTCTGCACTCAGGAAGCAGAGAGTGGGCAGGAAGTGAGATCTGTCTATACCACCATAAGCCCTATCTCCAGAGACTCGCTTCTTTCAGATTCCACAATCTTCTCACACAGCACCGCAAACTGGGGACTGAGTTCAAATATATGAACCTGTGGAGGACATTTTACATTTGAACCATAATAGATGGTTATCTTCTAGGACTTGGAATTATAACATTAGGTTATTTATTTGAGATCTTTCTGGCTTAAAATAAGGTCAAATTTAATTGTAGGCAACTTCTCATTCTTTCTGAATTTTAAATAGAAGCATCCATAGCTATACATTTTCTTCTTAGAGATACAGGCTAGGCTATATCTCGGAAGTTCTGGTATGTTGCCTTTCTTTCATTTGATTCTAGGAATTTTAAATTTTCCGCCATGACCCACTGATCGTTCATGAGTTTCCATGTTTTTATAGTTTTTTTTTCTCATTATTGACTTACAGTTTTATTTTACTATGGTTTTATAACCTATTTAAAATACTTTAATTCTGTTTCATTGTTTTAAGAGCTGATTTGTGGCATAAGTTAGGTTTGTTTTAGAGGAAGTTCCATGGGCTGCAGAGAAAAATGTGTGCGGGGTATTCCTGGATGTCTGTTAAGTGTATTTGATCTCCGGTGTAGTTTCACTCGGAGGAGTTGGCATTATTGGTTTTGAGTTTGGATGACCTATGTATCTAGGGATAAGAGCGGGGTATTGGAATCACCAACTGTACTTGTGTCAGGACCTAGCTGACCTTTTCCGTCCATTAGCACTTATTGTATGAAGCTGGGAGCTCTGACATTTGGTCTGTGGACTTTACAGTTTTGCAGTAGTCACCTGCCTGGTCAGTTGCTACACTCATTAATGTGCAATGGACTTCTCTTTTAAACATTTTATTCTGTGAGAATTTTATACAATGTGTTTTGATCATCTTCATTCCCAATGCCTCCCCTTAACTCACCCCCCCACATCTCATCTTTCTGCTCCCCCAACTTCACGTTCTATCTTTCTTTTAAAACATTGAATAGCCCATAGACTTCAATTTGTGTTGTTCACCTACGTTTGGAGTGGAGTCACTCTCCCAGGAACCACACTCTGAAAGAAAACTTCTCTTTCTCACCCAGAAGCCACCACCTGTCGGTAATTCCTCAGTTATGGGTGGGGGCTCACGAACACCCCTTCCCCTCCATGCTCGGAAGGGACTTGAGTTTATGATCAAAGTGGTCCTATGATGTCCAGGAGACACGTTTACTCGGGTCCTCCCTGAGCCCTGGCTCTTGCGCGCTTTCTGACCTTTCTTCTGTGATGGCTTCTAAGTCTTGAGGAGCGGTGTGTGATGTAGATGTCATATTTGCGGCTGAGGACTCCACAGCCTCCACAGTCACACAGTCTCTTCACTTTGACCAGGTGTGGGTTTATGAGTCAACAACTGCCAACTGCTGCACAAAGAAACTTCTCTGACGAGGTCTGAGAGCTGCACCCTCCTGTGAGTGTATAAATTTAGGCGGCAGCTTGATGCTATCAACTTAGCAAAACAAAATAATAGTAACTTGACCCCTGGAGCATGTTGGCTCCCGGACCATGGATTCTTGGCCTAATTTGCAATACCAAATATGTGTTTCTTTCTGTGGAATAGGCCTGAAGTATAACCAGAAAGTGCTTGTATCCACAAGCATGCCTTTCCAGGCCAGTCTTGATTGGAGATCACAGGATTCATAGCTAGATAAGACTGCTGATAAGGGCTCCCCCTCTGCAGCCTGCACACCTCCCAGTGCTGTGAGAGCTAACCAGTAGGGAGAAAAATGTCTGGTCATTCCCACCTTGATGTCTCCATGTCCTGTGACCAGTGTGTTTTAGCAATGGGGTCTTAACAAAAACTACTGTTGTGTGAGCGATGGGAGCACACTTTAATAAATGCATCACCAGGAAATTTGGTCAGTGTGCAAGCATCATAGAGAATAGCTCCATGAAACTAGTATAGCCTACTACACATCTAGGCTATGTCATATGTATTCAGAGAGGTCTATATGTCATATAGCTCATTCCATACTGCATAGACGGGCCATGAGGAACGGGACAGTCGGTGATTAAATCAAGCCCAAATGGTGAGATGGCCCAGAGGGTAAAGGCACTTTCCACCAAGGCTGACAACCTGAACTCCATCCCAGGACTATATGGTAGAAGGATAGAACAGGCTTTTGCAAGGTGTCATCTGACCTTCACATATATACCGTGGCATGAAACCTCTCCCCCACAAAATACACAGGGTAAGATGGGGAAAAAATTCAAGTACGTAGTAAAGAATCCCAGCAAGCATGCAGTGTTGAAAATGGCCAGCTCAATGCTGCACGCTGTTCACAGCTTTTATGAGTAGACAGATGTGCATATTAAAATAATAATAGAGAGTGAAAACATAGCCAGCAGCCTAGCTGTTTGCTATTCATCATCAATTATTACACGCTGGGCATAATTATATGTGTTGTACTTTGTGTGTGTGGTGCTAAGGGTTGAACTTGTGGCCTGAAGCTGCCCACCACCGAGCTATGTCCATAGCCCTGCACTGTGATTCCACTGTGAAAGATTCACAAAAGACGCCTCAGACATGGGCTCAAGCCAACGGCAAGTCTTCATGAGCTGACTGGGGACTACACTGGGTGTTCGGGATCTTAGTGGCATCCCAAGCCTTTCTCAAGGTGAGCTTTTCAGCACAAAAACCACATCCTGGATAGACACACTTCAGTTAACAAGAACAGTTAGCCAGAAGTGAAACTACAGAAGCCAAAAAGCAAGGTCAGTACCGTTGGGGACTTTTCCGAAACTATGAGCTTTGATGGATTAGGTCATTGTACGCATTTTGGCAGGTGGTGCAGCCTACGTGCTGTGTTTCATGGCCTCAGTTGTGCTAAGAGCTGGGTGCCTATTAAAGCCTGGGAACCTGTAACACTTTCATGTAACCAGCAGCACAGGGCTTATTTTTACCAGCACCACCAGATAGATATGACTTGTATGTTGTGCTATGACATTAATGATTAAAATGTCACCAAGAAAAAGGACTTTCCAGCTCCATTATAATCTTATGCCAGCACTGTCATATCTGTTGATAGGAAATCATTATGCAGCCTGTGATTACTTTCCCTTGTGGGCTTCGGCCTTTGGATTTAATTGTGGCTATTTTGTTGGGAATCGCAGAAATTATATGAAGTGTTCTGTCAAGTTTAACTGGAAAGTTTTATTGATCCTCCCCCCAATCTCAAACGTTCTTCAGAGAGTCTGGGATACAATCCATCCTATGGGAGATCATGAGCTCAGAGCCGGCCTTGAAGCTCCTGATAGACGTGAACTCATTATGGAATGGGTGAGAGAGAATGCAGCTGAAAGATCAAAGTCAGCATCCCAGGGGACCCAGACCCCCAGATTTCCTGGAAACCTATAAACCTTAACGGAGCAATGCAGGACCATGAGCTGCTCTGAGAAACATCTGACCTAGACAGGCGGCGCGCCCCCTATGTCTCATTTTTCCAGGGTCCAAGAGCCTCTCAGCTGACTGCTATGCAATCAGCCAGCACTCTTTCCTGACCCCCAAACAGCCCTGGGGGCAGCAACTCAAGGACATGCTAAGGCTTCCTGGATGGCCCGCTGGAATCAGTGAGGTGGAGGCTTCCCAGGGATTTCCCAGAGAACCCCTCCCCACTTTGCTGTGACATACCAGGACTCATTCCTGTAGAAATAGGAAGCAGAAGGTTTGCACACAGCCTTCTCTTCACACAGAGAGAGCTAGATGCTCGCACTGTGGCCCAACGAAGCCTGAGTTGTAAACGAAGATTAGGGAAAGATTCCAGATGTCTAGTCTTCTGGAGTCTGTGCTGCTGAGGACTGTCTTTCTTGAGCCAAGGAGATGCTAGCCTGTGTTGCCACCTCAGTGTATGCAAGATGACAACCCAGACTGGAGAAGCTGGCCAAGTAGGCTTCACTCCACAGGAGCCTGTTGAAGGCAATGTCACCATTCTTGGGGGTAGTCTGAGTGCCAGAATGAAAGGCCACCCTCTTGGAAATGACATCATCTTGCCTGTAATTGTATCGACATAGCAGGAGTTGACCTCTCGGGACTCCATCTCAGAACCTGCGAGTCCTGGGAGCTGGTCCTGGGCTACACTGTTCTCCACTGAGGAAGGCAAGGTTTTCAGAGCTTCCTCCTTTCTCCCTGCATAAAGCACTAGTGAAGGACACCCAGGCCCAGACCTGTCTTCCCCTGAATGTCCTGGTCTAGGCAGCCTTGGGGCCATCACCCCTGCCTTCTGCTCTGCCTTCTCTTCTACCTTCTGTGCTCCAAGTCTCCTTAGGAGTGATGTTTCCCAATGTCCGACCTTGGGGAATGTATTAGTTAGGGTTTCTGTTGCTGTCAAAGAGACACCATGACCACAACAACTCTGATAAAGGAAAACATTTAATTGGGGCTGGCTTACAGTTTCAGCAGTTTAGTCCATTATGGTGAGACATGACACTGTACAGGTAGATATGGTGCTGGAGAAGCAACTGAGAGTTCCACCTCTTGACCCACAGGCAACTGAAGGAATCTGTGTCCACACTGGGTATAGCTTGAGCATGGGAGACCTCAAAGACCAGTCCCAACAAGGCCACACCTCCTCCAACAAGGCCACACCTCCTCCAACAAGGCCATAGCCACTCCAAGACCACACCTACTCCAACAAGGCCTCACCTCCTCCAACAAGACCACACCTACTCCAACAAGGCCACACCTCCTAATAGTGGCACTCTTTATGGGGCCATTTTCTTTCAAACCACCACAAGGAGCCCAGCTGGGTTGTTTGTGGTGGGGTCTAAAGCATTGATACTATTCCTGAAAAGACACCCTGGAGCTGTGCTAGAAGCCCACACATCCTGACTGCCCCCCAAACACAAGAGAGCCTCTTGCCTATCCTGATGCATGGGCATTGGCCTCTTTAGTCTCTGTTAGACCTTTTGTGTTCGCCCCCCGATCCCTGCTGTTCTGAGGCAAAAGCCTCACTCTGTGGTAGCTTCAGTGGCTGCAATGCCAGCTGTCCCATAGGTTCATACTGTGCTGCTATACAGGGTGGGGGATTCCTGACCATGCTCCTTTGTGTAGCCGGCTGATTCTCACCCAGGCCAGGACAGCCACACAGTCACGAGACTGTGGGATGGCTGCGGGGACCTCAGTGGGGAGCCCAGCTGGCCCACACACTCACAGTCACCCCCTCTGGAGCATTTCTGTCCTGTTCTGGCTGCAGTTCCACACCTTCTCTTTCCCTCTGAGCTTGTCAGGCACTCCCTGGTCATGAAGGGCAGATACTCTTGGGAGATCAGTTCAGTACCTATGTGTACTATCCAGAGATGAACCACCCTGCACCAGCCTCCCCTCCCTTGAACCCAGGCCCAGGCAGCAGCCCTGGAGGTTAGTTTTTGGACTAGCTGTCATGGGACAGGAGCTTTGGTCCTGACTATGGTATTGAGAGGTCTTGGAGACTAGGTTTCCACAGTCGCCAAGTTGTGACTTAAGACATGGATGCAGGCTTGGTCTTTCTTCTTGGGCATCCCAGCAGAGCAGGGCATTCAGAGAACTCCGGAGATAATATTTCAAAGCCTTCATCTCTGAAGCTCATCCAGTGCAGTGGGGCTGTGAGGCCTCTACTTCTAGGAGGTTCATTGTGCTGGACAGATATGGGCTCTGGCCAGCTATCTCCTGACATGTTGTCAGGCTTTAGGCGTCTCAGCTATAGACCAAGCAGGGATTCGTTGTCGATGGCCAAGCCATGCCCAGCCCTCCTGCGAAGGTCAGCTCCTTGCTTGGGTTTTTCTCCTCCCAGGTAATACTTTCAGATGTTAGCTATGTTTCAGCCCCTGCATGGGGTGCCCTCAAACCTGGAGGTGGGGAGGCCTTCCTGTATTAGTTCACGTGGATGACTCTAAGGTTCACAGAGAGTGGAGCTCACCCAGACCGTGCTGCCGCGGTGTCTACATCTCCCTAACTGCTTGGATCATGTCTCTTCACAGAAGCACAGGCCACAGAGTCTGTCCCCTCTGCCCACGGTCACTGCTGACCTTGCTGACCCTGGAATGACCAGCCAAGGTGGCAGGGCTGTTGTGCTCTACATGAAGAGTTCTGCCTGGTATCAGAGGAAGGGTAGATCCATCCTAGCGCAATGGGCCTTAGCCACCCTACACTCGTGGTTTCTGTTATTAAAATTATCCACAAGAACAGAACCAAAATAGATACATACACATCTGTATGTCTGTCTACCTGGCTGGAGACTCTCAGAGGGATTTATGATAAAGAATTTGCTCACACCAATGTGGAGGTTGAGTCCCAAGATACACAATGGGCTAGGAGACCCTGGAGAACTGGTGGAGAAAGTTCCAATCTGAAGGACAATGGCCCCAAGACCCTGAAAGATCCTGTCTCCAACTTCAGATCCAGAAGCTGGACAACACCGATGTCTCAGACTAAGGTATAAGTTAGACATAATTCTCTGTTTTTGTTTAGGGCTTCCAGGGTTTGGTTGAGGTCCAACTGCCTCGGGCAGAGCAGCCCGCTCCACTTACCCAGAGACATCCTCCCAGACCTACCCAGGCTACTGTTTGGGCAAATACTCAAGCAGTCAGTGAATCAGTCAAATTGATGCATGAATTTAAGCATCGCAGGCTCTAAGAGCCATGCAAGTAGCTCAAGATGCTCCAGTTTCTACCGCTAGGCTCTAGGAGCCTTAGGAACAGCTCTCACCGAGCAGAGAAGCCTTCAGGCCTAGATGGGCCCCCTCTCTAGTAAGTCACCAGTAAGTGGAAGCAACACAAAGGCCCCGTGCTGGTGGGTTCCATCAATAAGCTATGACCAGCAGAGGACTATGCCTAGAAGGGGTCAGACACCTCAAAGGCTCATAGTCATTCAGAGGTGATCTGAATTTGGGGGACTTTTCAGCCCCATATCACCTGCCCTCCTTTACCCTGTGGGAGTCTCGTGGTTTCTTCCACTCTAGCTGCTCAGGGAGGTTTCTGAAGCCCTTGGAGTGTCTGGTCAGCCTAAGTTTCCCGGAAAAGCCTAGGATGTGTGACAGGAAGTGGGAGAGAATGGCCTTCTCGTATCCAGGGAAGACTGCATCTCTTACCAAATCTTACCAAGTGCTGGTTTGGGAGGGGTGCCCAGAAAAGGCAACAGGGAGTGGCTAGGTATACTTGGAAGAGGGGTACCCCTCATGCCCTCATGAAGTGATCCCTGTCATGACTCTAGACTCAGCACAAGAAGCCACACAGAATGGTCTTCAGACAGCCTAAAAATGGTTCCTTCCCAGATCAGTACTGGCTCTTAAACACAAAAATAGTTCTAATACATGCTGAGATTCACAGGACTGAGGTCAAGATTCACAGGTCTGGGGAATGGGGATAGGGTGAGGGTGGGAGGGTGTGTGGCTGGGGAGGGCCGAGCTGGGGAATATGGGTAGTGGTTCCCAGGAATTTCTTACAATGGACAACATGGCCCTGGGTGGGGTGAGGAGTTCCTGTGCCCTGAGCTCACTAGACGGATAGAAACTGGGATCAAGGAGCATCCTTGGCAGGCTCACGTCTTTTCCAGTTTAAGCCTCTGTGATCTCATAGAAAGTGACAGGATTCCACTGGTCCAGGATGCTAAGGCAGGCCAGACTCTGGTCACTATCCCTGACCCTAAGAGTCTGCATTCCTGTCTAGCCCTGGCTTACTCATATGCCTTTGTAGCTATGACACCATTTTCTGCATATCAACTCACTTTTGACATTGTTCCATCCTGATGCAATGCCTTCGGGTCGTTCTTTCAACACACCTGCGTTTACTCTGACTCCTGTTGCCTCTCCTGCACCGCTTATGGAGTCCCTGTGGAAGTGACTGGGAAGCTCCCAGTTTTTCAAGCATGCTATGCCTACCTTGGATGATGAGGCCATCAGCGGGGCAGGATAGAGCTGTGTCTCCGGAGCCAGTGAGTGGAACTCTGCAGCTTTGGGGAACTATCTCTTTCTATATGCGAAGTCAGGCTATAAGTTTTAATTTCTTTGACGACTTTCTCCATGTTGTCATTAGATGGTTTATGCCTTTATCTATTGTTTTGTCTGGGGCTTAACACAGCTATGCCAACAGGACATTTCTAGGACTATTTCTGAGGCCCTTTTACTCAAGCCTCTTGACTTTAACCTTCCACCGTGACTCTTGATAATCACATTGAGCTGGATTTTGCTGTTGTGTCCAGTCTGGTTGTCTGTTCAGGAAGCTGATGGCCAAGATTTGTTTCTGACCCTCAATCTCCTGTCCTGGGTTTTTCCAGGTGTCCCTCTTTCCTCTCCCTTCCTGAGTTCTGTTGCCGTGGTTGTGCTGTTTGTACTCTTTTCTCCTAAGGGCAAGGATGCTGTAGGCTGATATCAAGTTCTAAAGTCTACATCCTCTTCCTCAGAACCTGTGAATTCTACACAGTGTGACCAGAGTTACAATTAGATAAAGGAGCCTGAAGAAGGAAGGGTCTTATCATGGGTGTCAAGGGGCTCTCGTGCCATTACATGTATCCTTGGGAGAAAAGCAGAGGAATATGGAGCCAGACCTACACAGGGGAGGTGGCTGCGAAGTGCCAGACACACACTGGCCTGAGGTAGTCATTGCCTTATGGTGTTAGGGCAGCCACAGAAGCTGGAAGAAGAGGGGAGGGCCCACCGCTCTAGCCTCTGGGTAGCACAGCCCTTCTTCAAAGTCTTGGTTTCTGTCTTTTGGACTCAGAAGTTGTCCCTGTGTCCTAGGTGACCAAAGTGTCAGTGACTTGTCAATTCAGACACAGGGAAGTGACGTAGGTGCTGTCTGTTGTGTCCTATGACTTCAGTAGGATGCTCTAAGGACTTCATCATGCACACTGGAACATGTCCATAAAGCTAGCCTCTCCGACCTGCTCCCCAACTAGAAACAAGCGTCTGTCCTTGCTGTTTGGCATGCTGGCCTGTCCTTGCTTACACAGTCATGGATTAGTCATCATTACTCTTGGAGCCAAAGCCTTTATCAGAGTGTCCTTTGGATTTATCAGTTTCTTTAGTCATCATCGGTCCTCCAACTTCTTTGTCTTTGAAAAAAAAAAATATATATATATATATATATATATTACTATTATATATTACTATAACTATAAATGCCATTTTAACCAATTTCAAATGAGTGAGTCAATGACATTAATTGTATTCATAATGTGGTATAATTCTCTTCTATTTACTTTCAGGTTTTTTCATCACCCCAAATAAACTGCCTACTCTGCCTCCCGATTTCTGGGATTAAAGGCGTGGGCCACCACCTCCTGGCTTTAGTTTTTGGATAAGAAATAAAGCAGAGGCTCAGCTCCATCATTCAAGTATGGAAGTCCAGCTGTCTCAGCACTAGCTGATGCAGATTGCTCTCTCCACACTGAGTGGTTAGCTTCCTTGCCAAAATCAATTGACCATATCAACCAGACTCTTAGTTTTCTATCATTGGTCTATATATCTATCCTGATGTTGGCTGCGCACTGTTGAGTGCTGTAACTTGTAATAACTTCTGAAATGAGGACTTTGTTGTCATTTTAGAGTGCTTTTGCTGCCTGGGACTTCTTGCAGTTTGCTATGAATTCCAAAGGCTTTCTTTCTTTTCTTCTAAAGAACTGTCAGGTTGGAGTTGAAAGTGTGGGGCTCAGTTCCATATCCTGAACAGCCTTATTTCCTGTTGCCACTCCTGCAGCCATGCAATGCTCAAATCAGCACTGCACAGTGATGGTTGCATAAGGAATCTAGACACAAATGCAAGTACATGGAAGACTGAGCAGAGATCAAATGCAAATATTATGTTTGATATTTAAAAAAAAAACAAAAAACCCCACCTTTTTTTGGGAGACAACATTTCTTTGTGTAGCCCCAGCTGTCCTGGAACTTACTCTGTTGACCAGGCTGGCCTTGAACTCTGGCATCCACCTGCCTCTGCATCCTGAGTGTTAGAATTAAAGGCATGTGCCACCAAAAAACTTGATTGGATGTTAACAGCAAGGGTTCCTAGGAGAGACATCAATATCATGGTTCCCCACTGCTCAGCAAGTGGCTCTTCCTGACTCCTTGTCCCTGTACAGATTTTACAGCTGCTATTTCTCCTTCTTCATTTCTGTCTCTAGAAATGTCCCCCAAACACAGCCACATGTTTAAAATATTGTTGTATTCTTCTGAAATGTGTATGTATCTGTGTATGTATGATATCATTTCTAGAACCTCCAGAACACAATGTTGACAAAGGAGAGTCCCCTGTGCAGTGGTGTGTGTGTGTGTACCTGTGTGTGTATGTGTGTGTGTGTACCTGTGTGTGTATGTGTGTGTGTGTATACCTGTGTGTATGCTAAGAAACCAGAGGACATCAGGTGTCCTTCTCTATCACTCTGCCTTATTCCTTTGAGACAAAGTCTCTCAGTCAACCTGGAGTTAAGGGGGCAGTCAGACAGCCCTGGTTATTTTCACACCTGCCCCCACCACATACACTGCCAGGGCGGGGATTATAGGCATGTGTGTGGCCATGTCTGTCTTTTTACACATACACTGCCAGGGCGGGGATTATAGGCATGTGTGTGGCCATGTCTGTCTTTTCACACTGATGGTGAGGAAACAAATTCAGATCCTCCTCTTGTGCAGCCGACACTCCTATCCACTGAGCTAGCTCCGCAGAACCCCACTGTGCCCTTTTTATAAACAAGATGTTAGAACACAGAAGGATACTCCCCATTGGCTACCACCCAGGGGATCAAAGCAGAGTTGAGATTTGAAAACAGGCCCCTAGACTTTCAGTTCAACGCTGCCTTCTGAGCAACACAGGATTTCCCTTTGAACATTGAGTCCTATGGTTCACAAATTGATTGTGTGTGTGTGTGTGCGTGTGCACATGTGTATGCAGACATGTGGAGGCCAGAGATTGGCATTGGACGTCTTCTTGTACCTCTCTCCATCTTATTTTCTGAGACAACGTCTCTCATTGAACATGGAGCAGATGGTTTCAGACAGATTGCTTGTCTCTGCCCCACTCCCCTAGCACTGGGGCTACTGATGTGCGCTGCAACACTCAGCTTTACCTGAGGTCTGGGGCCTGAACTCAGGGCACAGCAAACACTTTATCCTCCAACCTATTTCTCCAACCCTACAAAGCATGTTTTAATGTGAGCAATACAAATATACATACATATATATACATGTATATGCATGTTCACGTGTATGTACCTGTGTGTGGATATGTGTGTGTGCACAAGCCTGTGTATGGGCATATGTGTTGAGGGAATGTATGTGTGTGTGTGTGTGTGTACAAGCCTGTCTATGGGGGTGTGTGATGTGGGATTCCCTTCTGTATTTGTGTTGCTTTTATTGGTTAATGAATAAAGAAGCTGCTTTGGCCTGTGACAGAGCAGAATAGACCTAGGCAGGAAAACTAAACTGAATGCTGGGAGAAAGTAGGCGGAGTCAGTGAGACGCCATGTAGCTGCTTCAGAAGATGGACATTCTGGAATCTTGCTGGTGATGGGTCAATACATAGATGAATAGAAACAGGCTAATTTAAGATATATGAGCTATCTAGAAATATGCATAAACTAATAGGTCAAGCTGTGATTTGATTAGTACAGTTTCTGAGTGATTATTTCAGGTCTGGGCAGCTGGGAAACGAACACGCAGTCTCTGCAAACATGTGTGTATGTATGCACAAGCCTATGTATGGCCATGTGTGTGTTCACCAGCCTGTGTGTGGGCATGTGTGTGTGCATCAGCCTGTGTGTGGGCATGTGTGTGTTCACCAGCCTGTGTGTGGGCATGTGTGTGTGCACCAGCCTGTGTGTGAGCATGTGTGTGTGCACCAGCCTGTGTGTGGGCATGTGTGTGTGCACCAGCCTGTGTGTGGGCATGTGTGTGTGCACCAGCCTGTGTGTGGGCATGTGTGTGTGTGCACCAGCCTGTTTGTGGGCATGTGTGTGTGCACCAGCCTGTGTGTGGGCATGTGTGTGTGCACCAGCCTGTGTGTGGGCATGTGTGTGTGCACCGGCCTGTGTGTGGGCATGTGTGTGTGTGCACCGGCCTGTGTGTGGGCATGTGTGTGTGCACCAGCCTGTGTGTGGGCATGTGTGTGAGCACCAACCTGTGTGGGGTCATGTATGTAGAGGCCTACAGCAGATGACAGAGTCTTCCTCAATCACTCACTGCCTTCTTCATTAAGGTAGGTTCTCTTAGTTGAACCCAGAGCTTGCTGGTGCAATTTTACCCCAGTGATAACCTCTTTTTATTTTCAGAATCCAGAAATTGCAGACAGGTTACCAGGCCTAAGCAGGCATCTGTGTGGGTGCTGAGGATCTGAACCCTATTCTTTCCCCTCGTGCAGAGAACACATCACCCACTGACCTGTCTTCCTAGCTTCTAGGAAGTCATCTTGAGGAATGGATCTGAGCCTCCATCACAGGCTCTCTTGCTGGTCATTCCAATGCCAGGATCTTGGGTATCCCCGACACATATATGTTTAGTGAGTTTTCCCAGCTACGGTCACATCTGTACCACCAATGCCATTTACAGATTATATCACTGAAGCTCAAAGAGGCAAAGTGAACACACACACACACACACACACACACACAGAGAGAGAGAGAGAGAGAGAGAGAGAGAGAGAGAGACATACAGAGACACGCATAGACACGTACACAGAGACAGACACATTCACAGACACACATACACACACAGACAGACAACGCACACACACCTTACCTCCTTGGCACACAGCAGGACTTGAACACAAATCTCTTCCACTTCCTAGCCTGGTAGTGATGACAGCATCCCTGCCTCTAATACTGGGAAGAGAAGCCTGTTTGGCAAAGCATGTGGTATCCAGTCTGGGTTGGCTCAGCAGGTCACAGTGGAAATCCGAGAGGAGGAGCTTTGGGGGGAGGAGCAGCAGTGGCGGCTCAGTATTGGCTATAGGCTGGGCTATCTTTATTCATCCTGCAGGACATAAGCAATGAGGAGCCTCCCACAGGCAGGAGCTATGGACCCTGCAAGATTTCCTTAGAAAACCTGAAACAAGAAATATTTTTGTAGCCCTCACCTTCCTGCACAAGGATCTGGGCAGAGCATACAGTGCTGGGTCCCTCTCTGTGTGCTGTGTATGAACAGAACCGTGGGGCTTGTCCTGGACCCTCCGTCACTGTATTTCTGGCCCTGTTGTATCATGCACCAGAAACACGTTAATACAGAGTCTGGGAACATCAGGAGGAGATCATGGTACTGTGATCATTAGGGTCCCCCATAATTATCCTGGTGTGTGGGGATGCCTGAAAGAGGCCATGGAGAATGGCAAATCACATTGACTTTGCTCACCTGTCCAGGTAGCATGGGTGTAGCTGTTTGGAATCGTGTTGAGAAAGATCCTGCGGATTCATCTGGCACACTGAGCATGTGGGCTACATGAGGATTTTAGTGCCCATCCCAGAGACTGTTTGCGGGAAAGTGACCATGGCACCCACCTCAGGTCCACAGAGAGGAAATGGGGCTGCAGTGAGGACAGGACCCACAAGATCCGTCACAGAGTCCAGACCTCCCACCCCCAAGCCCAGCACTCTGGAACACCCCAAGCCTCTTCCAGGGACCGTCCGGCTCCACAGCTATGGCTCTGTTCACGCCGGGAGCGCGGGATAATGTAGTGTTACATATTGCATGAGGCAGGCCGCTGCTGAAGCACATCAGCGATTCTTGCTTACAGGCAGCCCCACCTCTGAGCTCCATGCTCAGGCAATCTCCTAACTTGACTTCGCGGATCGATAGGCACCTCGGGGAGGGCTGGAGGGATCCATGCAGGTCCGCGGCTGAGGTGAGACCAGGAAGAATAGCTCATGGGCATTCACATCGGAAGTTACCGCAGCCAAGCGCTCAGGGTGGTGAAGGACAGTTGTGTATCGTGTCACGGCAAGGCCAGTCAGGCAAATGTGGTGATGTCCCATTGTTCCTGCTCCTGGTGGCTACGCCCCTTTCCTTCTGCTTCATAGTTAGTCCACAAGGCCTGCCTTGCCTCGTGACACCACTCCTGCCTGCAACCTTGACCCTGTCAGCTCTGCATTCTCTGTTTCCCGGTGGTACCAGCTTTGCTTGGGTGACCTCCGATGAACACCTGTCATGATCGTCCTCATTTGGCAAACAGGCACTGCCTAAGTTCTCACGGGCATCCTGGCCTGCAGGCTCATGGAGACAATTCTTCTCTATGTCTTGCCTGATCACATCCCCCAAGGTTGCATTCGCCTTCACTGTGGCCTGTTTGGATGAAATAAGGTGTGGATGTTCATCAAGGCAGCTAGGGCCCCCCAGAATACCAATTTCTACTTGCAGAAGCTCCAAACAGCTCTTGCCAGGGCTTGGCTGGCCAAGAAGGACAGTGGTGGCTCAAGCCTGGCAGAGGGCATTAACAGGAATGGAGGTTCCTTCTTCTTCATGGACTTGTGTCTGCCCTCCCAAATCCTCTGAGTTGGCCATTTTGGGAGACGCTCTCTGAACTTCTCATTCAGAGGAAGGGTGTTGGCGTTTGTATCCCTGGTAGGCAATGAAATGAAGTCAGGACATGGAAGGGAGCCTGCATCTCAGCAGTGTTCTGCTGGGGCCCGCCAGTCATTCCACAAGGGAGACTGGTCCCCTGTCTCCTGCAACTGCCCTGAGTATTTTCTGTCTTAGAGCCTGGCAAAGCCCTGCTCTTCTCCTAACTCCCACCCTGCTTTGGAGCTTCTCAGCTTGATCTGACCCTAATTTAGGGGCAGGATGCCTCCCATCCACCTGCCTGTCAGGCAGGATCCCCGGGGAACTCTAACTCACTGGACTCGAGAATCAAGGCTAGCTCCTGCCCTGCTCTCATTTGTGACAAGAGGACACACCAGATCACCGTCTGATTTCCATCAGCACTGTCTCTCAGAGGGTCCCCAGGGGTCTGTGGTGACAGACTGGCCCCTGGCCCAGCCCATGGAAGGTGCAGTCTCTCTATTGCTCTCCTGTCTCCAGATAGGATCATTCATCAATAAAAGTGTCTCCATATTTTATTAAAGTGAATTACCGATGGTTTGTCTGGGGGTGGCAAAGTGCTGGAAGCCGACAGGCAGAAGCTTCTCAGGAGCGCACAGCCAGCTCTAGGCCTCAGGGGAGCAGCCAGACACCAGGCTGGGAGCTGGCACTGGAGATTCCAGGATCCCCACACCTTGGAAGGAGCCCAGTCATAGGGAATGGCTTGTTCCTAGCTGTTCCAGGATAGCTCACCAAATCATAAGTTAGCCCCGTCTGGTTCCACTTGCTGATCAGATGACAGTCTGGTGCCAGCTGTAGGTCTCACAGGGCTATGAATGAGCACCCGTGGGTGGGAATGTCATTTCTCCAGTGTCCCAGGCATGGAGACAGTGGGGTGCTGGGCACAATCCGTGTCCTAGGGCCTGGCTGGCTTCCAGGAGGTGACCTATTCTACTCCACACGCTGCATCGTTAGCTGGAACTTCCGTAGTGTAATGACAGCATCCTGCCAAGGACCAGTTAATAGGTTCAAAGGAACTAATGACTGGGAGCAGCGCAGCCCAGGGCTGGAACATAGGGCAGACTTTTTCTACCCACCCCCTAGAGCCTAGTGTCAGGCTTCAGAACCGCTGATCCCCAAGCCTGTGGACCTGTCTCCAGGATGGATACAGGAATCTCAAAGCACAGGACAACAGACATCGGGGTATGGGAGTTCAGAGAGGACCTTACCCATCCCAGAGTTGTCCCTCACAGCTCCTCCATGGAGGATGGCTCTGTAGTACTCCCAATGGGGCAGACATCCCTGCTCCCCAATACTAGGCGTGGGCACTCTTAATCTTCCTTTATCCCTGGGGTGGGATTGGACTTTCCTGTCTCTCTTGCCTCCTGTCTGTCTGAGGCTCAGATCTGAGGTCCCCTGTCCCTCTGCTGCCTTTCCTCCTAGCCCCTGTGCTAATGGGACACATCCATTAGGGCTGGTGACAGGAACTGCCACCAATGAGATGTCCTTTGATCTCTCCGCAGCAGGAAAAAGAAAGGTCAGGAAGAGGAGGTGACCTTTGACTGGCTCTGAGTCCATAGACCAAGGTGTTGCCAGCAAGGGGCAGGAGAATCGAGCCTCCCAGGGATAGGGAGGGGCTTGTACCTACCAGACATTCCTCAGAGAAAGGGCAGGCTCAGGGAGTCATCATCCTGAGGGTCCACTCTACCCCAATACAACTAAATCAATCCCAAGGAGGGTGGGAATTATTTGTTTTCAAAACTTCCCTGCAACTCTGTCCTCCCTAAGAGGAATGCCTCTCTTCAGGAGTGGCCTGAGGTGAACACCCTGCACTAACGTGTCCTTGGATGCCTCCCTTTCTACTATTAAGGGTTGCCGCTGGTCATTCTTGCCAGAGAGTTCTTCGGAAGTCCTGCCACAGAATCTTTCTGGGGAAATCTAAGGTCTTGCCTCTTCTAACACAGCCTGCATCTGAAGAACTCTAGGCAGCTGAGCTGGCCTGAAGGGTCCAGACTATGAGCCCCAGTATACACCAGGCCATAGCATCTGCTCTCTTTCCAGGGCAGGTGCCCCTGAGTAGTTCAGCATCCAGGCTGCCTCTGTCGGGCTTACCTGGGACTTTCCTGTGGATGTAGATCAGACAGTGCTTTGGCTCTGAATCTGAGCTGCTGTCCCCACCCAGTGGGCGGAGGGACATTATCTTAAAGCGTCCTTAACTTCTGTCTCACCAAGGATAATGGGTAAGCAGAGACTGCTCTTTCATTCCCGGCTGCCCAGACCCAAAAGATCAAACAGAAACTATATTATTACAACACTGTTTGGCCAATAATAGCTTAGGCCTTTTCCTGGTTAACGCTTATATCTTAAATTAACCCATTTCTATTAATCTGTGTATTGCCATGAGGTTGTGGTAAAGGTTCTTGGCATCTTTCTCCTTTGGCTGCTACATGGCTTCTCCTTGACTCTGCCTACTCTATCTCTCTATATCTCTTCCAGCCTGGTTATATTCTGCCTTGCCATAGTCCAAAGCAGCTTCATTCATTAACCAATAAGAGCAACACATATACAGAAGGACCTCCCACATCAATAGCGTCTTTGGGGGCTAGTAATTGAACAAGAGGAGGTACAACTGGAGCCTCTTTGTGGACCATAGCATCCCTTGTGTATGGCCTGCTACTCTCACAAGCAGCAACCAGTAGACCAGTGAGGGAAGAGACACTTGGCCTCCAAATGATCCTCTGATTCCTAAATGGTCTGGACAGTGGCCTCTCCCTCTTTCCCAACAGTGTGGATTTTAAGTCATGATTCAGTGCAAGGTCACTCACAAGATGCTCCAGGCCCACCCTGCCGAGAGCCTCCAGATCCCTGAAGTAATGAGGCCAGACTCAGGGGTGGCCCCAGGACATGCCTGAAGTGTTCACAACCTGCCTCAAATGTGTGCCCAGCATCTCCTGGACCTGTATGTGAACATTACTCATCCTGGTCCAGGCGATGCCGGACATGGGTCTCTGTGAGAATAGGTCAGATAGACAAAAAGACAATTAGTGTGAGCAGAAGAAGGAAATGGTGGAGCAGAAAATAGAAACCTGGAAACCAAGATGAGTGTGGGGGCCAAGGGAGTGGAATGAAAGAGAGCAGAGAAGAGAAAGAGGGGTGGTGGCAGAGACATGGCAGACATGAGTGAGCTGGGGTCCATCACAGAGTCGCAGGAGGTATGGGGAGAAGGGGTGGATGTGGTGGGCTGGGGGTAGATGGCATTGGGTCTACTTTCTAGGACATTTGGGATCCATCACTGTCAGTCACTGAAAAGTCAGAAAGCATGTACTGGTGACTTGGATTATGGTTTGGGAGCCTCTTAGTCACTTATTTCGGTTCAGGGATGGAGGGGCCTTAGAGGTCAAATCTGAGTCTCTTTGGGACACCACTGTGGCTAGAGGGAACAGAGTTCCAAAGCTAACGCTGGGGATGTGACCATGAGGAGGTCATGGGGTACAGTCACCAGGCAGACAAGAAGACCCCAAGCTGCTGGCCGTGATCTCAGAGCTCCGCTTTGGAAGGATTGGCTCGTCATACGAGTGGCCCCTGTCACCCTCCAGTTAGACAAGGCTACTAACCATGAGCATGTGTTCATAGAAACCGGTGGACCTGCGGGATGGGTCTGAGGTTTGTGGGAAGGAGGCAAGTGTGAAAGCTGGGTAGTGGCTAAGGGGTGTGCTAAAAAGCTGGAATATAACATAGTAAATCCCCCATCAGCACCTTGGTCTCCTCAGGTTCCCGGTGAAGCTTTTTCGGGACTCATCCAGCCTTAAGCCTTCAAGTACTATAGACAGCTGGTTCAACTCAAACCCTGTGGACAGGGCCTAGCCCGCCTCATTCTTTCTGAAGAAAAAGTTGCTCACCCTTCAGCTTGGATTCTGGCACCTAGCCCCCACTGTGTGAAACCCAGGAGGGCAGATGGTTTGGCCCACTGTAAGGTAGAGCATGGGATGCCCATCCCCTTAGGTCATTAAAGGTGGATCGCTGTGGAAAGCATGGCAGCTGGATGACCTAGGTGACCTGCGTGCTGGGCCAATGTGAGCTGATGAACCGAGACTCAGAGCACCTGCCTGATGCCACTGAGTGCAGTCAATACCTTGGACTCCAGGAAAAGGGAGGCTCAGCAAAATGGGCAGTTCAGCCCCCACTGAGAGGCAGAAAGCATCCCGGGGGTGGGGGGCAAGCGATGGCTATAAATGCCAAGGGGAGCATCGAGCAAGGCAAACTAATGGTCTTCGGTGGGCGAGGCAGACAGCTGGGAATCACAGGCGGACTTCCAGATCGATACTCGTGTGCTGATTTGCTGAAGAGGCTTTTATGAAGTTTAAGCAGAGTTCATTGTTAAATACTCTTATGTTCAAAGGATGTGGGCGGCCGTATTAATTCCTTTTTCTTTTACAGATCAATAATTACATTGCTTATTTGCTTAAAAGGCTCAGGTCGAGGCAGGGGTGAGGGAAGAGAGCTCAGGGGAGCATGGCTAAAGGTCCAGACTGCATTGTGTTGTGTTCGATGGTGACAAGGGAGTGACGGGTACCCCTTGGGGGACCCTCCTTGTTTGGAGTTCCCTTCAGCCCCCAGGCTTCCTGATGGATTCAGCGCCATTCTCCCTGGGGCTCTACTCTTGGTACAGAACAGTAGGGTGACAGCTTCTAAAGGTGGCATGTCCTTCCAGCTCCATCCTTCTCTACAGTCTGCCCCAAGGGCCAGGTCAGAGAAGCCAGGAGAGGGCTGCACAGGAACTCAGGAGAGCACAAGGGCCTCTATGGGCTGGGTGGGTGCCAGCGCTGCCATTACAACAGGAGCAGTCAGGGACACAGGAATTTGTACCCGAAGCAGGTGTCACACGGGCAGGGAAGAAGACAGGGCACTATGCTGCAAGCTTTTCTTAGCTTTGACTGTTAGCCTTGATAGGTGTTCTTAGATGCCAGGAAACAGGTGTGTGAGTGCATGGCGTGGATTTGGGAGACTCCAGGGCTTCTAGTGGGGCCTTGTGTGCTGCTGATTCCAATACTCTCTGACTTTCTAGTAAGGTGCTTTCATGTCTAGGAACCCAGGTGGTCTTCTTGGTGGGCCTGTGAGGTGGGAGGCCCCAAGCTTGGGGCTTCTCATCCCTAACCTGGGCCTAGGATCCTGAGCTATGCCCACTTGGTCAGCTTGTAAAAGGCTCAACTGGAGGACTCTGGTTACCTCATTTCATCCATACTCAGAGAGCTCACAGGACCCATTTAAAAAAGCAGAAAGAGAAAGGGTAGCAAGTCATATTAATTTCTCTTGTGAAGATGGTATTTTCCTGTTCAGGCTTGTAGCTGCGGATGGCTTGTGTGGGGCAGCCGCATGGGAACTCAGTGGTAAAAGGTGAATGTTCGATTAATATTCTCTGCAGTGGACATGGTACCACGATGTGGCGGTACATAAGTCATACATCTTCAGCTTCATGTGGACCGTAGAATCTGTCACTGTGAGTACTGCCCTGCTTGAGAACTAGTTTATGAACTCTCATTGAAGAATGGTGTCTTCTGGCCGAGTGCCTTCTGAGCCATCCCTCCAATCCTGCCCACACACCGCTAGGAGGCTATTACCGTATCATCATCCCTGATCAGGAAATGAAAAGGTATATTATAGATCATTAAGAGGATAACGGAATTTGACAAATCTTGATCCAAAGGTGGAAAGTAGATGTGATAACTTAATCTACGGGGCTTGGGGGAGGGGGTCATCCTGCAAGCACAGTGAGAGGCAGAGCTCCCCTCCCTCGTGAGACTGGGCCTGGGGAAGGGATGTGGCAGCTCCTCTGGACCAGAAAGCTTTGCCGTCCCAGATGGGAGGCAGGAGCAGGTATCTGGGAGCAGTGGCCTCCAGACGGCTGCCTCACTGCCTCAGCTACAAACAAGGTACCACGAGGCACAGGGCCAAACAGAAGCATGGCCTTTGCCTCCTGGACAGGGGATCGCAAATGGCCATTCTTGAATAATGTCATCAAGAGTAAGACTTGATGCATTCACCAGGTGCCTCCCAAGTGTGGTGTGTGAGACCCTAGGATGACCCCGGTGACTGCCCCATGCTGACCTTGTAAAATGGTCAGGAACAAGGCCTAGGTTAGATGCATTGATGCTAGGGTCTCAGATTTGCTGTCAAGGCACGGGCATTTTTGCCTTAGACATCTAGTAGGTGTGCAAAAGGCACTTGTCTGTCTCCCTCCCAGCGTGCACCACACATCCCACCAATAGTAGCTGTCTTTCCAGTTTCTTTTCTTTTTCCTTCCTCCCTCCCTCCCTCCCTCCCTCTCTCCCTCCTTTCCTTTCTTTTTGTATTTTTGTTTTTAGAGACAGGGCATCTCTATGTATCTCTGACTGTCCTGGAACTTACTCTGTAGACCAGGCTGGCCTCGAACTCACAGAGTTCTGCCTCCCTGAGTGCTGGGTACACCACCACTGCCCAGCTGTCTTTCCAGTTTCTTACCTACAAGTCTTGATCTGGCACAGGTTTTCCTGTCTTCCATAGCCCATGCACTGGCATTCCTGTGGCTTATACCTGCAAACATCCCCAGAACCTGACTGTTACACACTTCTCTGAAATCTCTGTCCTAACCCATGCAAGGGGCCTATGCTGTTCTCACCCATCTACCTGCCCTAAGACCCATCTGTCTTCTCTGAAGGGCCATGAGGGTATTTCTGTTAGAGCCCCCAGTGCCCACCATTTCTTCTTCTTGGCCTCCCCTC
This sequence comes from Microtus oregoni, assembly GCF_018167655.1. Classification (NCBI taxonomy): domain Eukaryota; kingdom Metazoa; phylum Chordata; class Mammalia; order Rodentia; family Cricetidae; genus Microtus; species Microtus oregoni. The sequence continues at coordinate 59,222,281 of NW_024543061.1, forward strand.
CAGCCAAATCATGCTCTCCTTTGGTGTCCCCACACTTCTGGTGTCCCCACTCCATAGGCCTCACTCAAATCTCTACTACTTGACCCTAGTGAGGACTGTTCACGGCTCCATGGCTCCCCCTCCCTGCATGCTTCTCCTCAGTCTCCACTGATGAGCTGTTCCTCCATAGGGCAGCCCTTGGGACTGTGTTCAGAGCCAGTGCTATGAGCTGAATATTTGCGACCCCTTCAGTTCTTAGCTCCCAATACTACCTGTTAGGGTAGTATTGCTCTTATCCTACCTAGTGGGTAACATTGGGAGATGAGACACTCGGGATGTGACTAGCTCATGAGTGTGGAGGTCTCCAGAGTGGGGTCAGTGCCCCTATAAGAAGAGACATAAATTCGAGACCAGCCTGGTCTAGAAGAGCTAGTTCCAGGACAGGCTCCAAAACCACAGAGAAACCCTGTCTCGAAAAACCAAAAAAAAAAAAAAAGAAGAGACATAAGGCAGACTGTTCACCTACCGTGTGAGGATACCACAGAAGACAACTTCTCTATCAATCAGAAAGTGCCCTCACCGGAATGTCACAGTTCCGACTTCCAGTCCGAGACCAGTGAGATGAACTTGTTGTTGACCCCCCCAGCTGTGGTAGCTCGTTATGCGGACTGCCCAGAGTAGTGCCCTCGACAGTCACCAGACAGATGGGTAGAGGAGAATGTGGAGCCGGTGGCACAGGTGCAGTCTCGGGTGTGAGCCGTGGGTGGCAGGGGCCACAGTCTGACTTGTTCTTTATCCTTCTTATTATTTATTCTTCAGCCCCGGAGAAACTCCCATGCTAGATGTGGAGCAGTCAAAAGGAGCAGAACCTTCTATGGCCCAGGCTTAAGGTGTTAGCATGCCGGGGGAGCCTCTCCAGAGCCCAAGTGGCTATTGCCTATTCCAGACCTAGGGAAGGGATTCCACAGAGCAGCGGGCACTAAGGGTGAGACCCTGAAGTTTCCAATTCTGAATAAGGTGTAAGTTTTCTTGGCCCAGGCCCCTGGAATAACTTGTGTTGTTCTCAGTGTCCATTGGAGCACACTAAAATCAGGCCAAGATGGCGTAGTGTGGAAAATGCTTCCCCAGGCTCCAGCGTGCCCATGGCCTGGAAGGAACCAAGTGGACAGAGCCATCCTGCACCCCACCCCCCCATGGCTCATATTCTCAGTCTAACTGCTAATAGCTCCAGGAGGGCAGAATCTTGATGGGTAATGAGACCTTTCTGAAGAACACCCTGTGTTTGGCTGTAATGTGTCCTTGGTATGCAAGAGCGCTGGATGCATTAGCCTCCAGCACACCATCATGCTCTTGGAGCAATCGCTCCTTAAATAGAATTACTTCCTCCAATTACCCTCCACAGAGACAGGCCCTAGGATTTGGGAGATCAGTGCTGGGAGGCCAGAGCCAAATTAAATCAGGACCTGGCTTATGAGAAGCCAGGCTGGTATGTGTGACTTGCGGGTAAATGGGGATCCCCAAGGCCTAGACCGGGCTACCCCGTTGCCTCACCTAGCCCTTTGCTAGACTAAGCCTCAGCCAAGAGTGATGATACCGGGTGAGCATGGACACTGCTTGGGTAGCAATGGCTGGAAGGTTTTGGAGAAACACAGGGAAAGGGGACCCTGACCAAGTCACGTTCTGGTCCAAGTGGGGTTGAGTCTTCATGGTGTTGGATCCTATACCACCTTCCCTCTCTGACCACATCGCCCTATACAGATAAAGTGGCTCAGTGCTAATGATAGCAATAAGACTCGTGTCAAACGAATACTCTCTTAAAGACACACATTCATTGCTTCGCTCAGTCTTTACAGCAGCCGTGTGAGTGAGCACCGTTCAAGTCAGACTTCTATTGCTATGGCCTAACACCGACAAAAGGTTACTTGCAGGAGGACTGGGTTTATCTGCCTCATAAGCTCTAGTCATCAAAGGAGGCCAAGGCAGGAACTCAAGATTATAGCTTGAGAAACCCTAGAGGAACACTGCTTACTGGCTTGCCTCCCTTGGCTTGCTCAGAGATTCCTTGAACAGCTAACAGCTACCTGCTTAGGGCTGGTACCACCCACAGTGGGCTAGCCCCTGCTACATCAGTAAGCAACAAGAAAATGCCCCACATATGGGCCATCAGCCAATCCGATGGAGAAAGTTTCTCAACTGAAGCTCCTCCCTCTTCCCAGGTGTGTCAAGTTGACAACCGTGATTAGCCACCTACCTCCATTTCACAGATGAGAACAACTAAGGCAGAGAAAGTTAGTCATTTAGTAGAGACATCTGTACATTGAATACCCTTGAGGTCCTGCTCTGGGCAATGGCTGTATAATAGTGACTGAGCGGGGTGCTGGCTTGCTGGAGTAGAGAGAGGCTAAACAGGGTTATCTAGGTAGGAGACTTTACGATGGTAGGGCCCTCACAGAGAAGGATCCTCTCCGTAAGAGGGGCTCTGACCTCAGAAGAAAAGGCCCCTAAAGAAACATCTGAGGAGCTGGAGAGGTGGCTCAGAGGTTAAGAGCACTGACTGCTCTTCCAGAGGTTCTGAATTCAATTCCCAGCAATCACATGATAGTTCATACCCATCTGTAATGAGATCTTGGTGCACGCTTCTGGAATGCAGGCATGCATGCAGGCAGGCAGGCAGAGCACTGTATACATAATAAATAAAAACAAAACAAAAAACATCTGAGAGGGAGAGGTGGTGCAGGGATGTGGGATGAAGGACCCAGCAGACAGTTTGCCAAAGCCCAGCTTGGACTTCACGGCTGTGGTAAACCAGACAAGGAGAGCACCAAGGGCACCTGTTGCAGGAGATGGGCATGAGCACAGGCACGGGTCAGTGAGCAGGGACTGGTGGGGGCTGGAGTGAGGGGACTGGAGTTGGCCTGATGGTAGCAAGTGGGCCAGACACCTTTTCCAAAAGATTCAACAGCTGCAAGAGGGGAAGAGGCTCTCAGACTCAATGGCGAAAGAGAGCCCACAAGGGTGGCAGCTAAGGAATGATGCTGAGAAACTCAAGGAAGAAGGTGTCCAGCTGAGGGAGGTACCGGGGAAAGAATGCAGAGGGTGAGCGACAGGGCACCCTTAGAGCGCTTGTGAGGGCGAGGACACACGGATGGGAGGCCCTGAGGAGAGGTTTGTGTCTGAGCCACAAGTGCAACACATGCGTGGAGGAGCTCTGGCTTATGAGCGTCAAGCGCTGTAGAACTTCTGCCGCTATGTAGGATGCAGGTGTCACGTGAGACAGCCCAGTGGAGGATGGAGCAGGGGAGGGAGGCAGGGTCACCAATCAAATGTAGCACTGACCGATGCAGGGACCATCAGAGCAGAGGAGTGAGCTAGGGACAGGGTCAGGACTCACTGACTCCTAATCAAGGTGATGGGTGGGGGGGGGGGGGGGATGAAATACAAAGGGGCGGGTAAGGAAGTCTCCTCCCCAAGGACCCATCTGCTGTAGCACTGGATTACAGACCTGGATCAGCTACTTGCTGCCCTGGTCCCATGCTTTCTGTAGGCAGCTATGCATACTGCCCTTCCTGTCCTCTGCCAGAGGAACCAAGGACACACACACGTCCCCCTGCTCAGTCTGACTGCTACGGAGTGGAGTCTGTGCATGTCCATCAGACCAGATGCTGCTCAGCTCTATCCCCTCCATCTCTGTACCCCACTGCACTTAGTAAATGGGGGCTGTTCAGAATGCCGGTTACACTAAATCAAATCCACCACGCATTTGGCATTTTCTTATCTTACTCCTGTTCAGAGGGGGGCTTGCCTCCACGTGTATCTGGTCCCATAATTCAGGCCGCTGCACTCTGTGGGCCTCAGAGGCGCATGCACACGAGATTAGGATCGTGGTCAATATCTGTTTTATTGTCCTTCCACACCAGCATGGCAGAGCGTGATCGATCACCCTCCCAGCTGCTGATAAGGAGCAGGCTCAGCTCGGTCAGACAAGCCCTCAGGCGCCAAGCAGGGCTTCATGACCTACCAGCTCCAGAGAGCCATTCTCTCACCAGCCAACATGCCCTGCCCCCACTCTGCCCGGTGTATCCAGAAAGGGAAGGGATGCTTTTGAGCAGCACTTGGCGGGTCCCTGCTGTCTGGTACTGATATAGTGGAGCTGGTAGGATGGTGGATGCCACCCCTGGGGACTTCCCTAGTAGACCAGAGTGAGTGCCCCCCAGTACCACTGCTATCATGTGTCTCCTCTTATTGTCAGACCCCACACTTGGTCACCTCATCCGAATCTTCCAGCCCATGAGTCACTGTCTCTAAGTATGAAGGGGTGCCAGGGAGTGGTACTTGTGTCACGGCCTCTTCGTCTTTGCTGCAGTTGGAGGAGATGGTCTGGCCTGGACCAAGGCAAGAGTTGGTGGGCTTTGATCTGCTGGGGTGAGCAGAGGTGTAGTGAGCTTCCCAAGTCCCTACGGCAGGTGGAACTGTGTCTCAGAAGATCTGCCTGGTCTGGTAGCCATGACGACCGTGGGCACTGGATTGCTGTGTTAGAATTCACCGCCACACCCTGTGTCATTCCGGTGGTCTGGTTTTGCCCTGTTGAGTGCTTGCAGTCCCGCTCTCTTCCTGGTGTGACCGCTGCATTTTCTTCTGACAAGCCTCTTATTCTTGTGGGGCCACTGTGCTTACCCTGTGGCAAGCAGTGGGCTAGGTTGGCTGGCTGGGAGCTGGCAGTGCTCCCTATATTTCCTCAGTATCTGCCAGTGACAGAGCTGCAGAACAGGTAGCCTAGCCAGGGATCTCTATTACTTCTTTGGGCAACTTCTAGAGAATGACATTTATAATCCCATTTCACAGATAAGGACACAAAGACCCAAGAGCTCCTGGCCCATTTATACCAGACTGCTTCTTTCTTCTACCATAAAAGGCATACTTCTACAGTGCCCCGACCATGTGGCCAGAGCAGAGTCAACACTGGTCCTGAGGGTCCTTCCAGCCAGCATGGTATTCACCGTCCAGTCTTCAGGCCATTTGAAAGAGACTATGGGTATGTATGGCTCCCCATCTGCTCCTCGCCAGTCTTTCGCCAACCACTGAGTAAAGTAACAGATCCCATGGCCTTTTGCCTGCAAAACAGGCCATCTCTCTGCAGACAAGGCTTACCTGAGACCTGCATAGCTTTCCTCCCGTGAACATTCAGATGTGCTGGCTGCTGGCTTTCAACCCTCTGCAGGCTGACTGAACTACCTAAAGCAGCCTTAGCAAGACAATGGTCACCTGGCAGGGGGGCTGTGACTGGGGTGTGGACTCTTCAAGCCACAGAATGACCCTGAAATGCTTTTTCTCCCTCCTTTGCAGGAAAAGACCCTTCTGGAGCTTACCAGAGACCTGGCCTCCCCACTTCTTGGTTCTGTCCCCTGTAGAGCCCCTCTTCTTACTCCCTGTCCTCTCTCTGCGCTGCTTCTCACGCAAGAACAATCACCCTCCATTAGTTGTCATAGCAACCAAGACAGGGCGCAGTCATTTTCTAGAAGGGGTCCTGTGCAAATTATGGCATTACACCAACTTATTGCCAATCTTTTTAATTAAAACATTTTGCTTTCAACTCTGCTAATGGCAGAGATCAGTAAACAGGGAGATTGAATTACTGATACTGAAGCTCCCCCCCTCCCCCTTAACACGCTTAATTACTTGTGGGACCACAGTGATGTGGGGGAGGGGCTGCTGAGACTCAGGTAGGGCTGACCCAGGATGGCCACCCCCTAGAGGTAACCAAATGAAGCGCAGGGCACAGAAAGAACATGTATTTTTAAAAATTAAACCCCTGGACATAATGAGTATCTAGAGTTATGGCCACAATTGAGTTTCCAGGAACTATGATGTCATAGTGCTGACTATTCCGTTTTTATCGAATGAAACTGCCCATTTGACACCTGGGAGACAGGACCGGGTGTCCTGGCTGTGTGGCTGAGCAAGGAGCCCTAGACTTTCATTTGTCCCAAAGGTCTGACCCCTTCTCTGTGGAACCCAAGGAAGAACTATTGTTCTTACCAACCTCCCCCAGGCAGTTAACATCCGCCAACAAAGCTCCGGGAGTGCTTCCCTCAGGGCTGCCAGAAGAAGCTACTCAGCAGGAAATGCCCTCAGGTAGGCCGGCTTTAGTGAGGAAAAGCCAAGGCCCTCAAAGAAGGGGCTGGAACGCAGCCGCTAGCCTTGGCAGGACCTTGCCTGTGTATCATCTCCTCCCGGATACCCAATGCTTAAATTAGGAGCTGGGTCTGTTTTCACAGGAAACCTAATAAGTAAAACTGCTTCGAGTCTATGTGAGTGCATGCACAAGCAAATGTATGGCTAAGTTTGTGCGCTGTGTGGACAAATGCACGTTTGTGTGAGTATGTATAGGTCAATACGTATGGGTGTGCACACAAATGTGCGTGTCAGGTGAACATGAGTGATCACACTTCAGCTCTTTGCTCAGTCAGTGTTCCTGTCACAGAACAAAATTTGAGTCCTCCGGAAACAAATGAAGCACACAGACCCAGATCATAGGATAAAAAAAAAAATCCACCCAGAAAAAATCTTAGAGCAAAGCCGTAAGAAAGCTGGCACTACAGGGCAGACAGAGCTAAGGGGAGATAGAAAGGGATGCGGTAGCTATATTCGCCAGCTAAACTCACTGGCTGTGTTTGCGTACATTTGGTGATAGAAGAAAAAACACACACATTTGTCACTCAGTGAACACTTTAAGATCTCACAGATGGACAGCAAACAAGGACAGGAGGGAAAGGAAGTCTCATGGCAAGCGTCTTCTCCATCCACAGAGCAGTCGCCCGGAATCAACTGTAGAGAGGGACTAACAGGGCTGGGGGGACAATTGAGAGCATTGGTGGCTCCTGCAGGGGACCTGCACTCAGTTCCCAGCACTCGCGTGGATGCTCCCACACATCAGTAGTTCAAGTTCCAGGGGATCCAGTGCCCTCTTCTGGTCTCCTTGGGTTCCAGACACACACAGCGCACAGACATACATGCAGGCGAACTCTCATAAAATAAAATGTTTTTTAAAAATTTAAAGAATTACTTACATAAAAGTATTCTTGGAAATTTATAAATGTTCTCTGAAATACAGGAAAATACAGCCAAACTTGTATAACAGCTTTAGTAAAAAGTTGTATTTGGAGACAAGTGTTCATTATGTGAACAAAAAAAAATATGTTTAAATATTTAAATTAATGAATAATCTTAAAAGAAATAAAAGCGGAAGTGGAGTACAATGCCATTCTGGATTTTTAAAATGATACTGAAACAGGTGGGAACTCTGTCCTGAAACCTCAGGTGCCCTGGTGCTCTTCTTTCTGTGCCCATCACAGCTGATTGCTGACCCAGAGCTGGTTATTTCTCCACACTGCATAAGGATCGTGGCTGCTCCCTAAGGCCTTGTAGCTTACACACAGCCTGGGCTTTGTAAAACAGTGACACTTGCCTGTGTCCTGGACTCCTCATGAGAGAACAGACAGAGCAAGAAAATAAAAGTTAAGGATGGCCATTCTCAAGGTCAACCACAGAACTCTTGAAATGTGAGGTTCAGTTTGGAGCGGCATGTTAGAAGTTCAGAGCAGATGATCGTTACTGTAGCTCCTTACCCATGCTTGGTTGTTAATTACTTATCTCAGCACTGTGACCAAATAACTGACAAGAAGCGACTTAAGGGAGAACGACGTGTGTTAGGAATATTCCCTAAGATGAGCTGCTCTGCCAGCACAAAGAAATCCAATCAGACCAGATAAAGCCAAATTAAAATGCCCATGTTTAATAAATGTTCCACTTTAGGGTGGCCAGGAGAGCATGGCAAGGGAGAGAGAGACAAAGGGGGGATCCACACAAACCCCAAAACCATGTGTTCTTTTTTCCAGTACAAGTCTAAATAGCCTGAGGGAGTGGTCCTGACCCTCCCAGGGGGAGGGGTTACCACTTAGCAGGCTGGAAGTTGGAGTCCAAGCCAGGGCAACTGCCAGGCCAGGGGCTTCCAATCATCCCAGGCTTCTTGGATATAGGGGTATTGGAGGACTAGGGTGATGCCCCCAGCTTAATATTACATTCCAGACTCTTTGGATATAGAGGTGTGACTTTTGACCAAACAACTTGTTTTGAAGCAAAGGCATTGGGTCTGGAAGTGGGACTGGGGTATAAAGCTCCAAGAACCCACCACTAACAAGGACTTGTCTCCTCTAGGTAGGCCTTACCATTCTGTAAGTTATATAGCTACCCCCAAACAGCTTCACCAGCTGGAGACCAAGTGTGTAAACACATAATCCTATGGGGACTAATATCCAAATAGTAACCCTCAGCCATTGGCCCCCACATGCTTATGGCTATTTTCATAATGCAAAACCCACTCAATTCAACTTGAAAAGTCCCCTTAGTCTCAATAATGCTTAAAAGTCCAAAGTTCCAAGTCTCTTCCAAGACTCAGACAGTCACTTAACTTATAAACACTCATAAAAAACCAACTATATGCTTTCAATGTACAGTAGCACAGAATAAACATTCTCCTGTCCCCAAATGTTGCATGAGGAGGATGGCCCTTTGTTTGTCCAGCCCACCCGGCTAGCTTACATCTAAAATAACAACATAGTTCTGTCTTCTCCGCCTACCTAAGTTCTGTCCTATCAGGTCCAAAGCAGTTTCTTTATTCATTAGCCAATGAAAGCAACACATGAACAGAAGAACCTCCTACACCACCCAAAGAGAGGAATGGTGACGTAGCAAGGAAAGACTGCATCCAATAAAGACCGAGACCCAGCAGAGCAAACACCCAAACCCTGTTGCTCTATGTCCAGCATCAGGGGCTTGTTGGTAACATCATCTGGGTTCAAGTGGGTGTGGCTAGTCATGTCCCTTCCATACTGGAACCTGCTTGTACATGGCCTCACTCTTGTTCTGGCTCCTCTTGGTGCATGCAGTCTCCCTTGGCATCTTCCTGGTAGCGCCAATATCCTGGAATCTCACCTTTGGCTTCATGCTACGGCCTTTCAGAATTTACTTGAAGGAAACCCATCACCGTCACACATTATCTGGCCTGAGAGAAACCTTGAACCTATCTTGAAATCCTGGTATAAGCCTGTGTGGCCCTGTAACTCACGTATGTAAAATCAGCACTGCGTGGATTATGGCTACACATCCTGCTGCCAGCTCAAGATATAGCCTGGATCCTCTGGGCCACAGCCGTAGCAGCCTCTATCTACCTTCCAGACTAACCTGGAAAAACACCTTCGTAGGCGCCTATTTTCCCGGAGGGCACTGAGGAAGCTTTATCTTTTCAGGAATTTCTGACAAATGGATGTTTTTGAGTGGATTCTCAGTTTTACACCCTGTAGCCTTTGACAGGTGAGTCTTGTCCTCAAGTCATACTGCTAAGTGTGGGTTTCTCTTTAGAGATGATAATCACATTAGCTACACCCACTCTGTCCGCAGCCTTAACGGCAGCCATGCTTCTTTCCCCACCAAACTGTACATTTCATAGTTTTCTCATTCTGTTTTTTGTTCCATCTTACTCCAACTCTTAGAAAAAAGCAGTGAGCAGTAACCATACCACTCCCTGAATGGTATGATCTCTTGAAATTTCTTCTGCGGGGCAAATCTGTATTATTTTGTTTAGTTAAGCCTTGCTCAAAATTTCAGGACATGACAGACACAAGCATATAGTATTAATAGAATCTATCCTAATTTCTCTGGCGTCCTTGTCCCCTCTCTGAAAGCTGCCTTCACTGTCTGCAGTTTTGTTTGTATTCTGGTCTTGTTTACTTCTGCTAGAATGACCCATCAAGCTTTGGCTACACCATCCTGCCAGACTCTTCTGAAAATTATATCCAACAGTTTAAAAGCATACGGTTGGGTTTCTGATGGGAATAAAATGACTCCACATCTTAGTACCAATTTTCTGCAGTAGTTAATGTTTTGTAACTGTGACAAGATACCCAATACGGAGCATCTCGAGAGAGGAAGGACTCTCTTTGGCTTGCAGTTTCGTGTCCGGGGAGGCACAGAGGCTGCAGCTCCATTCATGGCAGGAGCTCGTGGCACTGATCTTGGGAGATCAAAACGTGAAGAGATTGGTGCCAGAAGCTGGACTAGCCTATGTGTCCGCTAGTGACTTACTTCCTCTAGCTAAGCCCTACTCCCTAAAGGTCCCAGTATTGCCCCAAACTGCTTCGCTATTGGGGGCCAAGTGCTTAAACATGAGACTGTGGGGGCATTTTACACTCAGTCTATGATATAATCCCGGGTGAGCACCCACCACATGGGTGCCAGGTGAAAGATGGTCCTAGAGACTAGATTTTGCCCTCCCCTCCCCCTGGCAGTGCTCTGTCCCACACAGCAAAGGCTCTGTGAGAACAGGGAACAAGGCCACATCCTACAGACCCGCCGCTCAAGTGGCTTCCAACCACCTTTCATTCTTTCCCAACTATGAACCAATCTGGTTCCCTGGTTCCATGTTCAGGAAGTAGAGTTTTCCTCCAAAGAATCTGACCCTAAAAGGGGTCACCAGAATGCCTCTTGGAGTCCTCTGAGGAACAGAGCTGAGCACCTGGACATCCCTGGGACTTCTTGGTAACCAGAGCATCTATGAAGTACCACTACCAATCAGCTTCCCATTGCTGCGGGAGACAGCTTCTCTTTAGGGAAGAAAGGTTTACTCTGGCTCACAGCTTCAGGTGGCTTAGTCCGTGGTTGCTTGACTATAGTGAGTAGCATGCACTGCAGAACGTAGTGGAGGAAGCCTGTGCATTCCACAGTGGTAGGAAGTGACCCCCAAATAACCCAACTCCCTCCCAGTAGGCCCCACCTCTTAAGAATTTGATCCCTCCCTCTGTGCTACAGGCTCATGATCAACCCTTCAGCACACAGAGCAAGAGTGGAAATCATACTGTTTCTCACCACATGTGTTACTTAGACAAATACGCTTGGATGCTGGACACTGGGGCGAAAGAATGATGTCATGTCCAAGATGGCAAAGCAGAATAACAGAGTGAACCATGACCCCCAGCCTGTAGTTGTTTGAATGGGAGTGGCCCCCAGCGGCTCCCAGATTTGAGTGCTTGGTCATTAGGGAGTAGCGCTACTTGACAGGGATTAGGAGGTGTGGCTTTGTTGGAGGGAGTGTGTCACTGGGGGTGGACTTTGGTGTTTAAAATGCTCAAACCAATCCCACCGGATGTAGAACTCCCAGCTACTTCTCCAGCACCAAATCTGCCTGCATGCCACTACACTTCCTGCCATAATGATAATGGACTAAACCTCTGAATGTAGGCAAGTCCCAGTTAGATGCTTTCTTTATGACAGTTGCCATGATCATAGCATCTTTTCATAGCAATAAGACTCTGACTAAGACACAGATTGTTGTTGTTGTTGTTGTTGTTGTTGTTGTTGTTGTTTTTTGAGACTGGCTTTCTCTGTGGCTTTGAAGCCTGTTCTGGAACTAGCTCTTGTAGATCAGGCTGGCCTCAAACTCACAGAGATCTGCCTGCCTCTCCCTCCCAAATGCTGGGATTAAAGGCGTGCGCCACCACCACCTGGTTTAACACAGTCTATCATCAGCTGCTGACCTGGCCTTTCTCGGACACCTCAGGAACAGGATCACCCCTTCTCCTGGTTGACGCAGTCACTGTGTCTCTCCTGCAGAATTCCCCCAGTATGCTTTGTGTCTCTGGAACACATTCCTGCTGCATCAGTCTTACCTTCCAGGAGCCTGAGGAGCTGGCAGCTGAATCATGAGTAGGGTTCCACTCCCAGCAGAGCAGGACACTAAGAGAACTGCATTAACCTTGATCCATCCTTGCCTGGATTTTTTTTTACATTACTTTCCCACTGCCTCAGGAGCAAGTAGTCACAGTGAGTCACAAATCCTGCCAATTGTCCCTTCATAGGGCTGCCAACATGGAGACCACTGGGAGGTGGGGGAATCCTCCTCTCTTCCTTGATGTATGTGGGAACAGAGACCCTGACCATCAAGCCACAGGGAATTTCTCATCTGCCCACATTGTGTCTCCAAAGTGAAAGTTAATCAATATTGTAGACCCCATCCTCAGCTGAGACTCACGGGCAGCCTGGTAAAAGTGACCTTATTATACTCACAGGAATGTGTTCACGGTCCTATTGTTTAAGACTGGTTGTCCTTGAAAGTTGTGGGGTAGCGGGGACTGTGGGGCTGTGGGGCTGCAGAGCTGCGGGGCAGCGAGAGCATCAACCTCTGCTGAGCAGATGTGCACCCCTGCACAACTCAGCTCCCTCTCAGGTGACTAGCCAGCCCTAGCCTTTCCGGGGTCTCTGCTACACTCATACTGGGCACCTCAGGTGCTGCCAGGGCCAGATAGATCTGCGCATGGCTCAGGAACGAGGGTGCCATGCACAACCCTTCTCTCTTGCACTCCAGGAGCATCCTGATAGCTTCTGCTTGGTTTTGCAACCTAACCAAACCTGATTCCTGTGTCTGGAAAATGACTGAGAACCCCTCTGGCCCAAGCACAAGTATCCCCAGCTCTTGGCTTGTGCTCTCTTCTCTGAATTTAGGTTGCAAATGTTGGTCCAGAGAGTCCCAGTCACCTTCTAGAAAAGGTTTGCGGGGCTGTATCTATAGGCTCTGAGGACCTGGGAGAAGCCTGTATTTTGTCTCATATCAGGGAGGGTCCTTTTCTACTCATGGCTCCAGCTACACGGTTTGTGACCACAGGACAGTGACTATTCCCTTCTCAAGCCTCCGTTCTTCCAGTATGATCCTGAGTGGCAGAGGTACAAGTGTCAGAGACTGCCGGAGGTGCAGAGATACCGGGGCTCACACAGGCATGCACTGCCAGAAGGGAGAGAATGGTGGGGGCGGGGCTCCGGGGCTCAGAGCTCTATGACGGATGGCCTGTTTGATTGCGCTGGGTTTCACTCTGCTCTGCTCTAGGGCAAATGCTGTCAGGAAATCCCAGGGGCATTTCATCTTGCTTAGAGTTGACCCAGGGCAATTGGGAGGGAGGTTGGACCCCTGCGTGGATAAGTGGCCCTCCCCCACCCATCAGCCTGTAGAGCCCAGGCTCACAGTGGGTAGGGTCTAGGGTCAATTGCAGGCTGCCCCTGTTGGGGTGCACAATGCTCACATTCTCAGCTCATGAGAGTAGAGATCAGGCTCAGGGTTCTCATGCAATCCAGCTCGAAGGCCCAACTAGAAGGCAGAGCCACAGGAGGACACAGTGTCAGAGTTTGGACTTCCAGGAAGCACAGGACAAGAATAGTCCTCAGGAATGATTCTAGCTGTCAAGGGCAGGCTTGGGGACTCTCCCATGTGATCCTGAGCCCCAGGAAGCCAGCTTCATGTGGCAGCCTCTGTTCACCCCAATCCTGGTTAGATATAACAGTGAGACCCTGTTTGGGGCAGCCTGAGAAAGGATGAAGGCCACCATTGACCTACATTGCCAACCCACAAGCGCTCAGCTAGTAAGACTCTGGTCATTGTCATAAAATGCGTGAGGAAAACACCTTAAAGGAAAGAAGGTTTATTTTGGGCTTAGAGTCACAGAGGTTTGGGTTTGCGCTTAGTTTTAGCCCTGTCGTTCTGGGCTTGAGATGAGGCCAAACTGGATGAAATTATGTGGTGGAGAGGATGGGGAGAGGGGGGAGAGGGAGGGAAGTAAAGTGAAGGGAGGAGGGAAGGAGAGATAGAGAGGGAAGAAAGGAGGAAGAGAGAAAGAGAAGGAGAGGAAGGTAGAGAGATAGGGGGAGAGAAAAAGGGAGAGACAGGCTAGGGACAAAACACATACCACAGGGGCATGCCTCCGTGACCTACTTCCTCCAACTTGGCCCCGCCTTCTGTGAGCTCTCCCACTTCCTAATAGTTCACTCAATTATGAAGCCATCAATAGACTGATGAGATCACAGCCCTTATGGTCTAATCACTTCTGAACACTGCTGCATTGGGAGCCAAGCTTTCAACACGAGTCTTTGGGGGACACTTCATATCTAAACCATAACAGGCACCGAAGTGCCTCCATTGGACCCACATCTATCTAATTCCTTGAATAATTTGCCTGCTGCTGCCTGCAGCCTCTCACCCGAGCACCCAGGGGAGAGCAGCTCTCCTCCCCTGCCCCCATCTGGCCCTGCCCTTCCCCAGCTAAGACCTTCCTCCTTCCTTAGCCAGGAACAAAATCTTTGTGGATGTAGACTATGACCATGTTGCATACAGTACATTAGCATGCATAAGTTTGTGGTGTGATATATTATACATTTGTGGTGTGTATATGTTTATTGTATGTGTGTATGTGATATAGTGTGTGTGTATGTAGGGTTTGTTATGCTGCATGTGTAGTTTGGAATAGAATATATGTTTCCATATGTATTTGGTATGTGTTATATGTGCTGTGTATGTCAGTGTATTAATATGGTGTATGCATTTGTGTGCTTATATATGCATGTGAAGGTTAGAGTACATGTTTATGTGCAATATGTGTGCTCTGTAGCTATGAGTATGTACTGTGAAAAGTGGGTTGTGTATGTATGTTGTGTGGTGTGTTTGTGTAGTATGTAAAGTATGTATATATGTGTGAGTATGGTATAGAGTGTGAAGTGGAGGTAGTAGGTGTGATGTATCTATTTGTGCAGTGTCTGCATATTTCTGTATGGTATATGCAGGCATTAATGATGTACATGTGTGATGTGTGTGGTGAGTTTTTTGTGTGTTTGTCTATGAATCTATGGTATATGTGCATATAGGAGGTGCTGTGTGTATGTGTGTGTGTACATTGGAGACATATGTGTGTAGTGATTGTAATATGTTTTGGGATGGGCCGTGAGTTGTACGTGTATGTATAGGTTGGTTAATATTTGTGTGTGGTGTATGTGAAAGACGGCCATGAATATGTGTGGTTTGTACATGTGGAAGGGGTCATAGGTGTGAATGTGTATGTGGCGATTCCATGTGACAATCCCTACATGGAAGTCCCTTCCAGAGCAGCACGGGGCACTTGAGAGGCCAGCCCTGTTCTCGGGACACAGTATCTTTTGTCACTGATTCTGGTCACTACGGAGAGCAGGAGCTCTGCCAAGCAATGACCTGGATCAGATATGGAACTGAGGTTTACAGCCAGGCCCTGATTGAGCGGAAATGGCTCAAGGCTCAGGCATATACAGGTGCCACCTACAGAACCCATGCTTTCTGGAAATGCACATTCCTCCTCCGAAAGGGCAGGGACACTGGAGCAGAGCTATGTGGGCTACGACTATGAGGAGGTGGTCTCTTCTCTGCTCACCCTGGAAAGGGAAGTCAAGAAATATCACCCACCTCTCCAAACCATTCAGCCTGAGGTTCCTTGGCAGACCCAGCCAAGTTTACAGAAGAAACTAAAGCCCAGGTCTGCCTATAGGGTGTTATCGTGGTGTTTGTGTGATTTTTCTAAGCTCAGTGTTCATTCTCTCTGGCCTTGCACATATTCCAGAAGAATCCTGAGGCCCCGAGTCCTGGCCCAGTGTTGACTGGTGCTCTCCCACCTGTGTGTGTGTGTGCTTTGAGTTATTGTATGCAAGTATTGCTGTTGTATCTTAGGGTATACAGTGTGCATAAATTGTGTATATGTATGTGATGTATGTCCATGTATTGCATCATATAGATGTTTGGTGTGTTTATGGTAAATATATATTTGGTTTCTATATGCAAATCTTTTTTAAATTGATTTTTATTGAGCTCTACATTATTCTCTGCTTCCCTTCCTGCCTCTCCCCTCCCCTCCAACTCTCTCCCATGGTCCCCGTGCTCCCAATTTACTCAGGAGATCTTCTCTTTTACTACTTCCCATGTAACTTAGTTCTATGTAAATATCTCTTATGTAACTTGAGGGACAGCTTTTTGGGGTTTATGTCCTGCCCAGTTCCCACAGCCGGTAAGCCCCCAAAGAAAATCACACAGAGAGTCTACATTAGGTTGTAAACTTATTGGCGCATTAGATCAGGCTTCTTATTCACTCTTGTAGCTTATAGTAACCCATTGTTCTTATCTATGTTAGCCACATGGCTCAATACCTTTTTCAGCAGGGCAGGTCACATCCTGCTTCTTTGGTGATCTGGGCAGGACATGGGGAGGAATGGGCTTCCTATTTCCCAGTATTCTCCTGTTCTCATTGCACCACCTTTACTTCCTGTCTGGTTGTCCCACCTATACTTCCTGCCTGGCCAATCAGTGTTTATTTAAAACATGATTGACAGAATATAGACAATTCTCCCACACCACTCTTAGTCTCCTCGTTGTTTCTAGGTTCTCTGGGATTCTGATTTGTAGGCTGTTTCTCTTTGCTTTATGTTTAAAAACCACTTATGAGTGAGTACATATGATAATTGTCTTTCTAGATCTGGGTTACCTCACTCAGTATGATGTTTTCTAGCTCCATCCATTTGTTTGCAAATTTCAAGATGTCATTTTTTTTTTCTGTGTAGTACTCCATTGTGTAAATGTACCACATTTTCATTATCCATTCTTCAGTCAAGGGGCATTTAGGTTGTTTCCAGGTTTGGGCTATGACAAACAATGCTGCTATGAACATAGTCGAGCACATGTCCTTATGGCACAATTGAGCATTCTTTGGATATATACCCAAAAGTGGTATTGCTGGGTCTTGAAGAAGGTTGTTTCCTAATTTTCTGAGAAATTGCCATACTGATATCCAAAGGGGCAGTACCAGCTTGTACTCCCACCAGCAATGCAGGAGTGTTCCCTTTACCCCACAACCTCTCCAGCATAAGATGTCATCAGTGTTTTTGATCTTGGCCATTCTTATAGGTATAAGATGAAATCTCAGAGTTGTTTTGATTTGCATTTCTCTGATGGCTAAGGATGTCGAATATTTCCTTAATTGTCTTTCAGCCGTCTTAGATTCCTCTGTTGAGAGTTCTCTGTTTAGGTCTGTACTTCAATTTTATTGAATTATTTGTTCTTTTGATGACCAATTTTTTGAGTTCTTTGTATATTTTGGAGATTAGACCTCTGTCTGATGTGGGGTTAGTGAAGGTCTTTCCCATTCTCTAGGCTGTTGTTTTGTCTTGTTGTCCGTGTCCTTTGCTTTACAGAAGCTTTTCAGTTTCAAGAGGTCACATTCATTAATTGTTTCTCTCAGTGTCTGTGCTACTGGGGTTATATTTAGGAAGTGGTCTCCTGTCCCAATGCATTCAAGTGTACTTCCCACTTTCTCTTGTATGAGGTTCAGTATGGCTGGCTTTATGTTGAGGTCTTTGATCCATTTGGACTTGAGTTTTGTGCATGGTGATAGGTATGGTTCTATTTTCATTTTTCTACATGCTGATATTCATGATATGTTATGTCAGCACCATTTGTTAATTATGCTTTCTTTTTTCTATTTGATATTTCTGCTTCTATGTCAAAAATCAGGTGTTCGAAGGTGTGTGGATTAATATCCAGGTCTTCAATTGGGTTCCATTGGTCCTCCTGTCTGTTTTTATGCCAATACCAGGCTGTTTTCAGTACTGTAGCTATGTAGTAGAGTTTAAATCAGGGATTGTGATGCCTCCAGAGGTTCTTTTTATCGTACAGTATTATTTTGGCTATCCTGGATGTTTTGCTTTTCCATACAAAGTTGAGTACCATTCTTTTGAGGTCTGTGAAGAATTTTGCTGGAATTGGGTGGGCATTGCATTGAATCTGTTGATTGCTTTTGGTAATATTGCCATTCTTACTATGTTAATTCTACCTACCCAAGTGTCTATCTACCTGGCATCTTCTTCAATTTCTTCCTTCAAAGATTTAAAGTTCTTGTCATACAAGTTTTCCATTTGTTTGGTTAGAGTTACTCCAAGATATTTTACGCTATTTGTGGCTATTGTGAAGGGTGATGTTTCTCTAATTTCTTTCTCAGCCCATTTATTATCTGTGTAAAGGAGGGCTACTAATTTTTTTTGAGTTAATCTTGTATCCTGCTACATTACTGAAAGGGTTTATGGGTTATAGGAGTTCCTTGGTAGAATTTTTGGGGTTGCTTTTGTAAACTATTATATTGTCAGCAAATAGTGAGAGTTTGACTTTTTCTTTTCTGATTTGTATCCCCTTGATCTCCTTTTGTTGTTTTATTGTTCTAGCTAGAACCTCAAGAACTATATTGAATATATAGGGAGAGGGTGGACACCCTTGTCTTGTTCCTGATTTCAGTGGGATTGCTGTGAGTTTCTCTCCATTTAGTTTGATGTTGGCTACTGGCTTGACGTATATTGTCTTTATTATGTTTAGGTATGTTGCTTGTATTCCTCTCCAAGACCTTTATCATGAAGGGATGTTGTATTTTGCTGAAAGTTTTTTGGCATCTAATGAGATGATCATGTGGTTTTTATTTTTCACTTTGTTTATACGGTAGATTATGTTGACAGATTTTTGTATGTTGAACCATCCCTGATCTCTGGGATGAAGCCAACTTGATCATGGAGGATGATGTTTCTGATGCGTTCTTGGATTTGATTTGCCAGTATTTTATTTAGTATTTTTGCATCAATGTTCATGAGTGAGAATGGTCTGTAATTCTCTTTCTTAGTAATATCCTTTTGTGGTCTGGGTATCAGGGTAATTGTAGCCTCTTAAAAAGAGTTTGGCAATGTTCCTTCTGTTTCTATTATTTGGAACAATTTGAGGAGTATTGGTATTAGTCCTTCTTTGAAAATCTTGTAGAATTCTGAGCTGAAACCATCTGGTCCTGGGCTTGCTTTGGTTCGGAGGTCACAGACTCAGGTGCACCTGTATCGGCAGAGGACCTGGCTCAGACCTACTCCCTCAGAGATCTTAGACTCACTTTTGGACCTGCAGAGGTTTCTGGTTTCTGCCTACACCGTTGGAGGTCCCAGACCAATTCCCAGACCCACAGAGGCCCTGGCTCAGGCCTACTCCCTCAGAGATCCCAGACTCATGCCTGGACCTGCAGAGATCTCTGGTTCCTGCCTACTCTCTCGGAGTTCCCAGGCTCAGTCCTAGTTCCTCGGATGTCCCAGACTCAGGCAGGGGTCCTGGCTCAGGTCTACTCCCTTGAAGGTCCTAGATTCATGCCCAGACCTGCAGAGGTCTCTGGCTCTGGCCCACTCTCTCAGTGGTTGCACCCCTGTACCTGCTCCTGTAGAGTTTGCTGTCTTGGGTCTGCTCTGGCTCAGGTTGCTGGCTCTGTCCTGCCTCTGCAAATGTCCCTGGTCTGGATCTGCTCCCATTCCTGTGGGGCTCACCATCTCAGGCCCACTCTGGTATAGGTAGCTGGCTCAATTCTGCTCCCATGGAGCTCACCAGCTCAGGCCTGCTCCAGTCTAGGTTGCTGGCCCAGTCCTGCTTCCGCAAATGTTCCTGGTCTGGATCCATTCCTGCTCCCATGGAGTTCACCATCCCAGGCCTGCCTCAGTCCAGGTCACTGACTCAGCCCTGCTCTTGTGGAGTTTGTTGCCTCAGGCCTGCTCTGTATATACAAATCTTACATGATATACATATATATGATGTGACATGTGTTAGTATATATGTAGTGTGTGTGTGTGTGTGTGTGTGTGTGTGTACACATAGCCCTGTACTGAATATCTGTGGCTAGTGGACTGTCCTTGTCAACACCCATTTCCACACCCTTGCTTAGCCTCTCCTCTTGGCCTTTATTCATGATTACACACCTCTAGGGCCATGTTGTCCAACACAGTCACCACAGGTCACCTATAGTTGATGCTTTTGAGATGTGCTGGTCCCAAATGGGACAGACACAGGCAGTGCAAATTATGTCTAAGGGGTATGAAGGCGGTGGTGGTTTGAATAAAAATGGCCCCACAGGTCCATAGGGATCGGCACTATTAGGAGATGTGGCCTTGTTGAAGAAGGAAGTGTGCCACTAGAAATGGTGTGGCTTTGAGGTCTCTGAAGCTTGAGCCTGGCCAGTGTGCCACCGTCACACCCTGCTGCTTATGGATCCAGATCTCAGCAACTTCTCCAGCACCATGTCTGTCTGCACAGTGCCATGCTTCCCACTGTGACAATAATGGACTGAACCTCTGAACTGTAAGCCAGCCCCAATTAAATAGTTTCCTTTGTTCTTATTGTCTTTTCATAGCAATACGACAAAGGCTTCCTAAGAAAGGACACAAACACCTCAACTAGATTTATGTTGATTTCGTGATATCTAAATGATAATTTGGCATAGTAGGTTAAACAAAATGTATCATTAAAGTCAGTGGCACCTGCTCTAGTGTTTATTTTTAAGAAGTGGCACTAGGAAGGACAGGAAGAACAGGATGACTCCTGTGGCTGGTATGCTGTTGGTTAAAGTGGATTGATCCAGCTGGTCTTCTCGGAGGGTTGGATCCTCCCATGCAAGCACACGAGTCCCTAAGCAGCCTGCACTCTACAGTCCCACTTCTTTACCCATGTTTTATTATCTCCCACAAGGCCATTTGATCAGTGAGGGCAGCCACATGACTGTATACCCCATGTCTATCCCCTTGAGGAAACTGCATAACAAGCAGTAGAGACCAAGTTTCCCTGCCACCCCAAGTCGCACTGTCTCCACTGAAATGAGGTGATGTGTTTATCTTAAATTGCTTGGGAATCAGCTTCAGAACACTGTGGAAGGACTATCAGAGCCTTTTCAGCCTCCCTGCTTGCATCGTCTCAGAAACCCCCAAAAGCCATATCAATATCTGCCTGCCACCATTGCAGATACACTCAAGAAAACCCTTTGTCCAGGCCAAAATTGCTTCTGGAACTGTGTCCAGAGGAAGAAGCCTTGTCTTGTGGGAATCTTTCCTGGTAGGCGAGCATCAGATCCTTATGAGAGATGAGCAGTGCTCAAGGATTCATTCCCACGGTCTGAGCCAGAACAGGCCAAGCTTGGCCCTGTGTCCTCCCACTGGATGCTATTTCCAAAGAGGTGTGGGCTATTGGTGTGGGAAGCCCTTCTATATATGTGTTGCTTTTATTAGTTAATGAATAAAGAAGCTGATTTTGGCCAATAGCTTAACAGAGAATAGCCAGGCCAGAAAGATAGATAGAGAGAGTAGGCAGAGTCAGGGAGAAGCCATGTAGCCCCACCAGAGACAGACACTGGACGGAAACTTGCCTGTAAGCCATAGCCATGTGGCAATACACAGATTAATAGAAATGTGTTAAATTAAGATATAAGTGCTAGCCAATAAGAAACTAGAGCTAATAGGCCAAGCAATGATTTAACTAAGCAGTTTCTATGTGGTTATTACAGGGCTGAGCAGCCAGGAACAAACAAGCAGCCCCCTACTACAAACAAGCAGCCTCTTACTAAAAATTGGCACCCAACATGGGACACAAACCCACGACCCTGAGATTAAGAGTCTCATGCTCTCCTAAAGGCTATTTCCTGCTGCTATGGTTTATTGCAATATATATGATCTACATTATAAAAGCATGCCACTTATAGCATACTCTCATATATCAAAATGTTTATTATGAAACAGAAAGATACCAGGAGCAGACTTCTATACGTCATGCTTCCTACATCTCTTGATGTAGTCAAATTGCAACCTTGAATAATTAACCCACCCATCTAGTCTTACATAAATACACTTTATGGGGACCACATAATAAATCCACTTAAGGATGCCTTTCTGAGGATGTGCCCCCATCATTACACAAACATTGCTGCAGTTAGATTTAAAAAAAAAAGTGGCTTTCTATAAATATAGAGATGATCAAAACTAATTTCTGAGTAGAAGACACAATCTTAATAGATTTAGATTCTACAAAAAAACCCTGACATAATTCGATAGCCTGCAACCTTAGTGAGAAGAATGGAGGGTGACACATGAAGGGAGTACAGACCCTCAGGCAACGGGATCACAGGTCTGTGTGAACACAGAGGCGGAAGACTAAGCAGGACTCTCGCTGTGGTCTGATATCGTCTTGGCGATAACTAATTAAGATCAAGGAGTGGAGCAGAGAAGAGGGGAAGACAGGGACCCTCATATGCCGCTGTGAGACTGGCTGCCAAGTAAGTCCAACAGAATCAGCTAAAAGTAGGAAAATTCTATGGAGTGGCCACCAACACAAATAACACACCAAGATAAAGGGCTTTTCAATGCACAAACGGTGACTCCATAAAGATATGATGGAATGAAGATTCCCATTCAGAGCAGCAACGACAATAGATGTGCAGGGCTGACACGAAGAAAGCTGGATGCTGCTATTGAAGGTCAATAAAGGGCTTGTGCCACAATAATAGAAGATATATTGTCGCTATGATTACAGTAGTTTGATATTGCATAATAACTGGTGTGGCAGGGTCTACCACCAGGTTGCAAATGGAGCTTCAGAATGAAATACACACAACAGCATTGTGGCAACCGGGCAGTAATAGACAATTCAATAAATAGTGGTATTAAAAGACCAGACATATGAAAAGCAAGGTTCCTTTTGATAGAATAAAGCTTTTTTGTTCTCAATCAATACCAGACATAGAGGCAATTTAAGCATACAATATAAAACCATAAAATTACTAGAAGTAAGCACAATTTTTTAAAAAGGGGGAGACCTTTCTTATTTGTTTAAATAAACATTTAAAAGCTTAGGTACAGTAAAAACAAACAGCCCACTGGGGGAAGCATTTGTCACACAAATAAAGCCAAGGGTCCTGTCTCTTAAATGACCCAGAGTCTCATGCACCTGCAAGAAGAGACACCTTAGAAGTATGGGTAAAACATAAACAAAAAGTGTTCTACTATGCTCAGAGCTAAATAGACTAAATTCAAAATAGGGTAAGATTTTTTTTTAAATCTGAACTTGTTGATAATAGTGTACTCTGTTGGAAAATGTGGAAGTATTTTCTATAGCAAGTTGACAAGATCCCTTTCAGAATTTACTCGTGTTCCTTTGGCACAATTTGTTTTGCTGACTTTTAGGTGCTGTTTCAAAAATGTATTTGAGCCGGGTGCTGGTGGCACATGCCTTTAATCCCAGTATTTGGGAGGCAGAGGTAGATGGATCTCTGTGACTTCCAGGACCGCCAGACTGTTACACAGAAAAACCCTGTCTCAAAAAAAAAAAAAAAAATGGGCATAATTATACATTTTTTTTCACGCAAAATGTCATAGAGTGTTGCCTACCAGGCCAACGTTAGCCACAGCCTCAGTGTTCAAGGGGAAACTAGGCCACTACTGATAGATGATGCTGTATAGAAGCTAGGCCACTACTACTCAGAAGGGCATCTGACCACCCCGACACCTGCAAAGAGGCGAATCTGCAGCGTGGTCAAGGGCTGTGGGGAGTAAGGTCCTGCTTGTGTGTGTAGTGAATCTTCACAGAACACTCTCCAGAAAGTGCCTCTGACAGCCGTGGGAGAGGGAAAGGGACCGGGCAAACACTGATTCAAATATCTACACATCTATCGGTCAGTTTAGAAGCTTTGCAGGGTCTTAGCATTACTAACTCCTAATGGCTCCTGTCTTCATGCTCCTGGTCGTAAGACTTGAGTTCCTACTCCGGACTTGGTTCACAGCTTTGGTTGGTAAAGGTTTGGCTCAGTCATCTTTTCTTTCATATACAAAGTCTACATTTTTACAGGATGTGGAAGTCGGAAGAGGAAGGGGACTAGTTGAAGGGAGGAGACAAGCGAGAGTAAGGGGGGAACACAGACACCATGATTATACACGTGGGTAAAAAGGTCCCAAGGAGACAAAACACTCTCTAACAATAAAAGGGGCTGGAGAGATAGCTTAGTGCTCTTCCAGAGAGTCAGAGTTCGGTTCCCAGCCCTCACACAAAGCCTGTCACAGCTCCCTGTGATCTAGCTCCAGGGGATCTGATGTCCTCTCCGGCTTCCAGGGCCATCTGCACACACACATGTCTATAATACGGCCACATTTAAAAAGAAAACAACAACAGAAAATTTCCAGGTTTCTGAGAAACACATAGAGCCCAACTTCCTGCGAGAGAGACCACTGATTCTCCCTTCTTCCAGCCCCATGCACTGGGCAGATATACCCAGAGCCCCTCCGGTATGCCCCACCAGCGCGGTTCATTCAGAGCAAGGGTACTTATATGAGGACGGACCAGCTATGAGACAGGGAACTCGGCTGTGGGTGGTCTCGTATTAAAGCCGGCCTGGATGGAGACGAGGGTGCTTTCTGTGCCCCGTCAATTACATTAGTCTCCATCCACCCGGAGAAAGCGTCCCTGAAGTCTGGCAGGGTTTGTGGAGAGGAGGCAGGGGATGGTACAGCATGGCCCTGGTAGCTCTAGCGGGAGGATGGCTGAGGAAGGAGGATGGGGGCAGGGAGTGGCCCTAGCTTGACTTCCGAGTCTGGGGCTGAGCGGAAACCAGCATGTTAATGCCGGCGTGCAGGCTGCAGAAGCCGGGCCTTCATTTGATTTGAGAGTGCCTCGCCCTGCCCAGGCCTCTGCTTCAGCTCCTATTGAATTAGTCAGCTAAACAGAACAGGAAGGAGCTGTTCGCCTAATTGTACTTGATGGATCTCTCCATCTCGCTCAGATGCCAGACACAAGATAGCTGCCTCTTCTTTGCTGGTGCTTTGGGTGCCCAGCCCCCACCCTGCCCTAAAGAGGCCTCTTGCTGAGGGGCTGGGACCACAGCAGGAGCGCTCTGGGCAGAAGCCGCCAACAGGGCAAGCTCTGTCACAGTAGTGACTGGGGGAGGTAACCTGCGGTCAAAGTGGGTGTCATTGGCTAGCTCCACAGGGCTAAGGGCTCCTTGTCTGCCTAATCGTGTCCCCCTTAATTATGACGGAGAGCTCTTCCTAATTTACTTTAGGAGCTTTCGATGACATCTTAAGAAGGATCACATCCGCCTGCTCCCCATCACCTCGCCCTCCAGGGCCATTCTGTGCCTGTTCCACATCCCCTGCCACCCCCACTCTGCCCCAATTCTAGCCCAATTCTGATGAAAGCCTGTGGACTAACCGAGGCCAGCTTCCTGTCTGGGGTCCTAGCACCTGACAGACAGAAGCCAAGGGACCCGCGATCCAGCCCCGGCTGCTATAGAGCCAGTTTCTTTGTAGTAAAATGTCTAGATGCTGCCAGGTTCGGGAGAAAGGAGATCGGCCCCAGGGCCTTACCTCACCTACATGTAGAGGAAAGGGTCCCTTTGCAGTCCCCAACACCACCTTTTCTTTCACCAGGAAAGGTGTAGGTATATGCAGGGGCACGGCAGGGTGATGTCATCCCGGGTGCCATGCAGAGGCCCAAGGACAAATGTCTTTGTCTTTCTGTTCTGCTTCCCTGGAGGCCCGGAGTCTCCACAAAGGAAGCAGCGAATGCTAACTGGGAGGGGAACTTTCATAAGTGGGCCTTGGTGTATCCACTAGCTGATGGGGGGAAGAGGGAGTATTCCACCTAAGATACACACAGCCACGTGTGTTTCGAAGCAATCAAAGTTCCGTGTCCACAGATAAACCATGGAAGGGGAAGCTAAATGGAGAGGGTGACCTTCTGGTCATAGAAGTGCGGTGCCCCTGAGTTTAAAACAAAGAAGAAGGATTCACTGCAAAACTAGTCAGCCAGGCCGAGTGAGCCAAGTGCCAAGAGTAAGTCCAAAGGAAAATGAAGGCAACAATGTCACACACACACGATTGCCACAGGACCAGGGTCCTTGCCTCTCTTCGACTTCAGTACGTGGAGGGTGAAGGTGACTGAGAATTTAAGCCATCATGTGCCATAAAGATATCCAGATTAGAACCTACCAGACCAGGAGACCCAGGCTCACGCAGCAAGGTGATGTTTTAGGGCCCTGATTTATGTTCTTCTTTCTGTTTAACCTTGTCAAGTGTTGGAAAGAGCCCAAAAGACCGTGCTTCCTTGGAAACGGAGCTTCCTCTTGACCAAGGGGACGGTGCGTGGACAGGTGCTGTGCAGGCAGAAGGATCCAGTACCTGCTCCTGCTGGTCGTTGGGATGCTTTTAGGGGTGTGGTTACAGCTGGGGAACAGGGAGGTGTATGGACAATGGTTATGCCTTCCTGAAGGGCCAGCGTAGACTGGGCCCAACCACAGGGTCTTATTTGTCTTGACAGTACAGGTGACCAAAGGACTGAAAAGTCTCCAATCACCTTCCTTTAAAAAAAATTCTTTTTAAATTTTTAAAAATTTTTAAAAAGGTGATATGTCCTTGAAACCACCAGGAAGGGAGAAATGAGACAGTTACACTTGGGAATTGCAGGTCAAAAATCACATTTGTTTAACAACAGGGACCACAAATAAAAACAATAAAATACAAGGTTTCATTCATAATAATGGCAAATATAATAAAAAAATTAATTTTCCACAATCCCAGTATTGATAAGGTTGAAGGAATATTTAAAGTTTGATTCAAACCTGGGGCTACATTAGTGAGACCCCAAAATCCAAAAGCAACAAAACAAGGCTGGTAATTTCACATAGAGGAATGTAGGGAATCTGACAGTGGATTGGGGAATAGATTTTTCTAGTGGGGGGGGATTATTAAAAATAATCATAATGTTTGCTACAAACCCCTCTTCTAGGAATTTGTATTAAGGAAGCAAGGATGGACTTTATTCAAACAACTCAACTAAGATAATATTTCAGTAGACTATCTGAAACACAAAGATATGTTTGAAATATTGTAAAATGAAAGCAACAGTGTCCAAACCATTTGTGCGCTTTATTATACACAAATAAACGCACATCTAGGAAGCCTACGGAACATCTGTTAGGGTCAGCTGAGGTCAGGGCCTGATGAAAAAGACAAGGCCTTTCCACACATTGCTTCCCTAATAGCTCTCTCTCTCTCCCTTTCTCTCTCTCTCTCTCTCTCTCTCTCTCTCCCTCCCTCCCTCCCTCCCTTCCTCCTCCCTCTCTTCTTCTCTCTTCTCTCTTTCTCTCCCCTTTCTGTCTCCTCTTTCTCCCTCACTCTTTCTCTCTCTCCCTTGATCCCCCCTCCCTCCCTGTCTGTCTGTCTGTCTGCTCTCATTTGTGTGTGTGTACAGGTGCGTGTGCAGGTGCACCTCCATATGTGTTTGTGCATGCACAAGGCCAGAGGCAGACACTGAGTGCGTTCTATCATTTTCCACTGTATTGTTGGAGACAGCATATCTCACTGAATCCTGGAGCTTGGTGCTTCAGTTAGACCAGCTGGTTGGCAAGCCCCAGGGCCTCTGATCTCCACGCCCTGCAATGCTGGGGTTATAGATATACACAGACATGCCTGGCTTTCACATAAGACAGGGGTCTGAACTCAGGTTCTAATGTTTGAACTATAAATGCTTTAATTACTGAAGATCTCCCCAGCCTTTTTACAGTTTTTTTCCCATTTTTTCAAATTATATTTAGTTAAAATGTATTGATTCTATAATCATGTAAAATAACTGTTATTAAGGTTGATCATTGGGTGGGGGAGAAAGGGGAAAGACTGTTCACGAGGATCTGCTCTAAGAGGGAACTCTGCTCTGAGGTAAGAAGCCTTCACAATCCCCAAATCCCTGATGGTGGCTAGCATCTCACTGTCTGGAGAGAGAACTCTGAGAGCAGAAACAACTGAGCTGTGGACCAGGCTGCCAGGCATGCAGATGAATGCTAACCGTCTGCCTTCAAGGTGCACTGCCCTCCCTGCTCAGGGCTCTTCAATGATCCCTTCATTACACACACACACACACACACACACACACACACACACACACACACACCAAAACACAACAAACAACCCTGAAGCTCAGAAAGCAGGAGCTGATGGAACTCTCGACAGAGGGTCACTGTGAAACCAATGGAGTGGCAGTTTGATCCTTAAATAAACCGAAGAGAGGGGTACAGTCAACATTGGGTATAAACTGATGTCATCGAAGACCCTGCAGCCATTTAAAGGCAAGGGACGGAAGAGTACAAACCATCTTGTTTTACACTCAGGAATCTGACGGTGTAAAATAAATGGACCAATTCTTCAAAGGCCATGAACAACTAAAACCCAACCAGGATGATTTACATACATATTTCATGACCTATGTGGGCCAAAGAGTCCTTTACAATGAAGGAAACCAAACTTGGAATTTAGGAGAAATCTTCAGCAGGCCCCACAGATTTAATTGGAGATTTCTATTATCCACTTATGAAAAATTAATACCATATTACAAAATCACTTCCAGAAAATAGATGACAGAAGAAATTTTCCTAGTTTGTCTTCTGAGCCTAGGCTATACCAAAAACTAGGTAGAGAGAGTATCTTTTGCTAGGAGAAACATCACCTTAAGAGAGTGGAAAGGTAAGCTACAGATCAGGCTAAGATCTCGGCAGTCTTTGTACCTGGCAAAGGCTTATTTTGCATTTAGAATAAAGAGCTCCCCAATCTCAACTGTAAAAATAGCAATAATCTAGTTAGAAAATGGATGGAAGACACAGTCACTTTGCACAAGAGAGTGCACTGCTTAGAAAGAAACTCACCAAAAAGCAAAGCAAAACAAAACAGTCTCTTCATCCTTATCCACAGGGAAGAGGAAACTCGGAATCACACCGAGACATCACCTGTTGAAACGGGAAGACAGTGAGGACGCCAAGTGGCGAGATGCAGATGAAGTGCAGCCCACAGAGCCAGCTGCTGGGATATGAAGGAGCAATTACACAGCCACTGTCCCATTGAGGGCTCGCTTTCCTCAACATTTATCTCAGAGAAGTGAAACTTAGCATGTCTGTTTCTTTGTAATCATTAAAAAATGGGATTTTGTCAAATGGGTAAAGGGTTAAAGACACCTGGCGCGTCCACTCCATGGAATCCTGATCAGCATTAGGAAAGAAGCCACCGTGGAGAAACAGAGCTCCTCCGCTAGCTCTCCAGTGACTTTAGCTGAATGGGGGCTGGGGAGCCTCTGCCAAAAGGTTGCGTAATTGGATGATTCCATTTATATAACATTTCTTGAACTGACAAAGCTGCTCAATAGAGAAGTGGTTTGTTCAGGTTACTACGGCGATGGCTACCACAGGAATGTCCGGTGTCTACACTCATTCCGCTTCAGTCAGGGGACTTCACGGCAGCTTTCCCCTTCCTCTTCTTCCGAGACCATCATCACTGAGGAAAACTAGGGAAGAGGGCAGATGAGGTCTCACCACAATTTTTTTTTTACAGTTTTGCATGTGTGTATGGCTATTGCATAATCATATGAAAAAAATTTTTTTTAAGGATCTCTGGCAGGTGACATGGTTCACAGACAAGGCCCGCATTGACTTTCCAAGTTAGTCATGGTCAGAGAACATCCATGGTTTCACATTACACAAGAGCCCCAGGACACCCTCCCTGTCCACCTGTGGTCAGTGCATTACGTAGACACACTGCGAGCATCCTGCATCCTTGCATGTGTGGCCAGTCCACCATCAATGCGAAGCTGGTTGAACAGCTGATGAGTCCCGTATATTTAAGTGACTGAGCTGGCTGATCTTCCTTGGTTCCCAATATCTCCCCCAACCTCAATCAGCTCTGGGGCCAGGCTTCAGTGTGTTTGCTTCCAGAGAAAAGGGGATCTTCTGGTGTGTAGACATGCTTGTATCTGCCCAGTGCTGGTGGCCAGTGCAGGAGGAGTTCTCCTTCTGATCCTGACAGAGCTTAACTGTGACCTCCTCCTTTGCCCCTCAGACTCTTGTCACATGCCAGATGGGCCCCTGGGAAGCTGTCACTGTGGCTGTTGGGTAGCTAGGAAGGGTGTCTGAAGGGGGATGAACTCTTCCTGAAGGGTTGGGAGTCCTGGACTTATACAAGAGGGGCCGCTCATGGATCCAGCTGGGACCTACAGCAGGCTCCTCTGCATTGGAGACCATAGCAGTATGACATCATCCCTCTCCCGGTTGCCCAGAGCCAGCACATCGGATACCCAGCTGCAGCTGCTGTCCCTAGGAAACCTCTTCTCCTTCCACATTTGTGTTTGGACACAGAGCCCATGACTTGGACGGGATTCTGCCAGAGATGGGAATCCCCCATTTGTCCAAAGGCTCTCCTGTGAGTCTTTCACCTCTTGGACCTCCTCTTGGGGACTCAACTCCTGCTCTCCATCCTGAAGCAGCAGCTGCAGCTACTTCCTGGCTCTGTGTCTCCATCTTAACTTCTTTCCGACATCTCGGGCCCAATCTCTGGAGATGGGAGGCCTGACAAGGAGTCAGGAACAGGGATACCTGCCCAGGGCAGGGTCCTGCAGACAAGAGGAAGGAGCCCTATGCTTTTGTGATGGGCTTCTGAGGAAACACAGCCCCCCTGAGTAAGGAGCACAGATCAACAGGGAGCAGGGTCTGACCCCAGTGGCCAGGTAGAGACAGGCTGTGTGGACACTTGGGTTCTGAGTACCCAAATGGTCCATGGAAACAGCTGTGCCTCCCACCTGGCAGAGTGGGGGCTTGGTTTCAGGCTCCAGCTGACCTAGTTTAGGTTGGTAAATCAGGCCAATGGAAGGATGGCCAAGGGTTGCAGGGCAATCGCCTAAAGCTCACTCTTCCTTTTCTCTGGCTTTCTTAGCTGTGTAGAACTGGTGACTGAGGCTATGCTAGAGTCCAGGTCAATAAGGGCCAGGAAATGGGGGATGGTACTGGCATACATAGGGTGTGCGGATCCCAGGAAATGGGGGATAGTACAGGCATACATAGGATGTGTGGACATCCCAGGGAGTTAGCAAACTCTCTCTCTCCCCCACATCCACCTCTCAGGAGCCTACACCAAGCCAGAGTCTTGGGAGCAGCATCACCAGGCTGTACGGGATTGGCAGGGAGGCATGCTAGGAGGTGCAGCCTATCTGAAGGAGTTTTAAAGACACCCTAGAAATGACAGTGATATGGTAAAAACATAATTGCCATAAACTAGGCAGCAATCCTTCCCGTTTGTTCCTGGTAAGAAAAATGGTGTCCCAGAGAGAGTCATTACCTTGAGATTGGCCAGGACTCAGATGGGGCTGGTTCCAGGCACCAGGCTCACCAAGGCTGCCCATCTTCCTATGAGTCTATCAAGGGCTGTATCAGGATCTGTTTCAAGATGCCCAGGTGACAGTTCTGGAAGCATCTTCCTTAACACGGATCCCTTAAATTGGGAGGGTTCTGGAATACTATATCGTCAGGGCCGTGTTCGGCTGTAAACAATCAGAGAGTGAATATTATATAAACAGAAAGGCATGCTGGGAGGTGCCTGCGAAGCTCTGGGACAGATGGTCTCGGCCGCACCACTGGGCCGTTGTATCTGTGGCTCAGGTCCTCCTGTGTGTGTGTGTGTGTGTGTGTGTGTGTGTGTGTGTGTGTGTGTGTCTAGGTCCCAAGACAGCTGAGTGTGTGCCTGATGTAGCCAACAACTGCTGTTGGCTCCAAGAAAATGCTAGAAATTGCTTCTCAAAGTCTCCTCAAAAGGAGTCATTGGCAGGTTGGTCAAGAGTGACTGAGTTCTCAGCAAGGGAGGTTCATGGGTATGTAGGCCATGGCACTGCAGAAGCCACACTGGCCACTCCAGGACTGGCTCAGTAAAGCCTGGTCACCACATGGTCCCGTCTTCTCCTCTGGGACCCGTAAGTGTTCATGTTACTGAAACACACGTGACTGCTTCTGCTCCAGGTCTCTGTCCTGGAATCCCCTGTATGATTTCACCAAGGACAAAGGGCTGCTTAGAACGAGAAGTGGGTCCCCACTGGAACTGATTTCCCCTTTACCTACTGGACTCGGTGTTGGGGCAAGAGAGGTTCTGGCCGAAGTGCCCTCCTCTCTTGGCAAAGGAGTTGGAAAGGCTACAAGCTCTGACTTGACCATTACCACTGCCAAAGACAATATTCTGGATGGCCTACATGTAGAGATGTCTGCCAGAGAGCTCACTCCTTGGCCGGAGTCTCTCTGCTGAAGCTCAGAGGAGCCTGGGAAGAGCTGAGTGAGAGCCAGTGCGGGGCCACCTCAGATTCCTCATCTACAGTTTTTAGTCATGCCGTCAGTGTGTGACATGGGCACAGCTGGTGCATGGCAGGACATCCACCGACGAGTGGATTGGCCCATGCCAGACCCTGCTACTCCAGATCTGCCAGCAGAAGCCTTCTTCATGAGCTTGGGGTTATAAAAGACCAGTCAGTCTCAGGGAAACTACAGTCCTCTTTAATAGGAGAAGATTCATTTTAAAGTCTGGAGAAAAGCTTCATAGAGAGTAAGAATAAGATGGAGTGGTGGCCCATGCCTTTGATTCCAGGACATATGTGGTTCTTTGAGAGTTTGAGACCAGCTTGGTCTACATAGTGAGTTCCCAGCCAGCCAAGGATCCTATCTCAAAATAAACAAGGAGTGGGAAGGAGAGAGAGAGAGAGAGAGAGAGAGAGAGAGAGAGAGAGAGAGAGAAAGAGAGAGAGAGAGAGAGAGAGAACTGCCCAGGAAAAAGATGGTGAGGAGTTGGTCTCCCTGAAGAGTCTCAGACCAATCCTGAGAACGAAGGAAAGGTCTGAATTTTTACCACTTTTTAGGGGTGGCGAGGAGTTTCACATTTTGTGATTTAGTTCAGCATAGGGTACATCACACAGAACATGGAAGAGCCTGGTACTGGTTAGGATCGTAGATCAAGAGCTGCTGTTATATGCCACAACAAAGCAACTTCTTAACTCTGTCCCAGCGACAAGTGTGGAGGGACATGGCTGATTTCTTTAAGCCACAGAATCAGGTTTAAACGTGAAATCCATTTTTAGTGCCAGGGAGTGGGTTTGGGTGGAGTCTGGTCTAACATCGTGGTATTCCACTCTATAAGACACATCCTACGGTTGGACTTTGTGTCCAACACAGGTCACAGTCACAGTGAGGGGCACCTGAAGAACTAGGTGTAACCTGTGGGGTTGGCAGTGGGGGTGAGACAAGAAGGCAGAAAGGTCAGTAACTCTGGAAATAAGACAGTTCTTTCAAAAACTTACTGCATAACTTTCAAAATTATGCAATGTCAAAACTTGAAAATTGGGTCATTCTGAATACGTTTTGATGATATAGTGGGTGGGTTGAGTATCTCTTACACTGAAAACCTGGACAAAATACAGAATTAATTTTCTAAAGTGCATTAAAGATTTAGGAAAAAGGAAGAGACTATTTAATCCTTGAAATGCACGCCAAGAACGGTTAGCATGAGGGAGTTTGCCAGAAGAGATGAACTTGAATTTCATGACTTCCTGATGGCAATGGACAGAAGTCCTAGCTCATGAATGGCCCAGATTTCTACAGGAGTCCCTGATTGTGCCAAACTTGACTTAAAGGCTAGACTGAAAAGAAATCTGCCCTTCCCAATGAGGAACGAGGAAAAGCAGCTGCCCTGGACCTCAGTTCAGAGGACACAGACAATGAAGCCCATAAGCAGAAGCCCAGATTTGCAGGATCTAGCCTTAGCTCACAAAATGAGGGGAGATAAGCAATGAACCCAATGAGTTTCCATGCAGGGTCTAGCCTTAGCTCACAAGATGAGGGGAGATAGGCAATGAATCCAATTAGTCTTCATGCAGGGTCTAGCCTTAGCTTATAAAATCAGGGTGGCCTAAAACCCCCAAGCTGGCAGTTTAATTTCCAATGATGCTCTTGGATACTAGGCGATGGAAGGCAGCTCCCCACCTTGTGCTGAGGTTTGTGCTAGCTCTCTGAGAACTTTACCAGTGAGCCCATGTGTTCTCTCACTGCAGTATGCTCACATTGTGTACACTCTTTTCTGTTTCTTTAAAATCCTGGTCTCCATGCTAGCCCAGGCTGGCCTTGAATTTGTGGACCTCCTGCCTCAGCCTCCTGAGTTCTGGGATTGCATGCGTGAACCACCATACACGATTCGTACTCTATTACATGTTTGCTGTGTATAATGGGTTTTTTAAACGGTCATCCTGAGAGCTCTAGAAATATAGAACAGTTTTTACATCATCCATTTCACAAACCATCAGAGGACCCACCACTTCAGACTATGCAAAGCTTTCAGTTTCTTCCACTGTAATGGTCTTACCGTGTGGCACATCAGGAATCCTACAAGGTCCATCACGCCGCCAACCCTAGAACCCATGGCCCCATTACTCTGCTCTCCATGTTTCCTGGCTTCCTTCTTCCCTTGCACATATGGCCCCTGTCCCTGACAGGATGCTTTCAGGCAGCCCCTTTATTGTGGTTTGAGTGTGAAGTGTCCCCTGTGAGCTCATGTGTTTGCAACACACCACCAGCTAGTGGTGCTCTTTGGGAAGGTCCTGGGGCTTTTAGGATGTGGAGCCTCACTGGGGGAGGTGAATTACTGGGTGTGGGCCTGGAGCTTTTATAGTGGGGTCTTACTTCTGTTCAGTCTCTGATTCCTGACTGAAAATGCAAGGCAGGAATCAAACTCGGGTCACATTTACGTGGCAAGCATCTCTTCAATGCTGAAGATGATGAGCTGAGCCATCTCTTCAATCCAAGGGCAGGATTCTTAAGAGGGCCAGAATAGGATAGATGAGGATAGACAGACGGTGGATAGATGAACAGATAGATAGATGGAAAGACCTGGAGTAGGGGTGAGGTCACCAGTTGTGGGGCCTGAGAGGAGCAATGATATTCCCACCATACGGAGCCTACCAATAAATACTGAAGATTTTATTTTGCTTTGGTTTTAGTTACTGAAAAATTCCTTAGACCTGCTATTTCCCCCTCTCTTGGTCATGGTCCCTTTTTGTTCTCCTGGTTCCTGTGATTATTCCGGATATATACTCACACCTGAAGATCTGGATCTAGAAGCTACAGCTGAGAGACTATGGGACATTTGTCTTTCTTTTCCCCCTTACTCCATACAGCATTTTCTGGTTTCATTCATTCATCTGCAAATTTTATGTTATTTTTCTTTGCAGCTGAATAGTATTCCATAGTGTCTATGCACCCCATTTTCATATCTATTTGTCAGCCGAAAGTATCTATGTTGTTGGCATTTTCTAGCTGTTGTTAACACAGCAACAATGAACATGGCCGAATATCTGTGGAGCGAGTTATGGAGTCCTTTGGGTATATACTGGATCATATAATAGATTTATCTTGACTTTTATAAAACTTATCCACATGGATTTCCAGAGTGGCTGGATGAGTTTGCAACACACCAACAGTGGACGAGGGTTCCTTTTTCCTCACACTGTCTTCAACAGATGACAAGGGTTTCTCTCTCCTCACATTGTAGTGAAGAGGCCAGAGGCCTGCTTTTTGTCCTGCCCAGCTTCCGCATGGTTAGCTTTACACCTGAAATAACATCACACAAACTGTATTCATATAAACACTGCCTGGCCCATTATATCTAGTCTCTTCTTGGCTTACTCTCATATCTTGCTTAAGCCATTTCTATTAATGTGTGTAGCACCACAAGGTGGTGTCTTACCAGGGAAGATTCAGCATGTCTGACCTGGCGGCTGGCTCCATCGCATCTGACCAGAGAGAAGAGGCATGGTGAATGCCTCACTTCCTCCCAGCATTCTGTTCTGTTTACTCCGCCTACCTAATTTTCTGTCTTATCAAAGGGCCAAGGCAGTTCCTTTATTAACCAATGAAATCAACACAAAACAGAAGACCCTTCCACAT
Source organism: Microtus oregoni (assembly GCF_018167655.1). NCBI lineage: Eukaryota > Metazoa > Chordata > Mammalia > Rodentia > Cricetidae > Microtus > Microtus oregoni. The sequence goes on from NW_024543061.1 coordinate 59,257,746, forward strand.
CATCACATCATTTCCAGCAGTGGACGAGGGTCCTTCCTTCCTCACACTGTCTGCAGTCTTTGGTGTTGGGTGTTTTGCTGACCTTTGTCACCCTGGCTGTGGTGAGACGAAACTTCAGAGTTATTTTGATTTGCATTGTTTTGATTGCTAGAAACTGAACATTTTTGATATATTTCTTAGACATTTTTTACTTCTTTTGAGAAAACTCTCTGTTCAGATCCACAGCCCAGTTTTTGAATTGGCTGTTTGGTTTTTTTATTTCTTTTTTTTCAGTTCTTTATTCATTCTGGATATTAAACCTGTCATATATTTATCTGGCAAAGGTCCTCTCCCATTATGTGTGTTTCCTCTTCACTTGATTGATTGTTTCTGTAGCTGTGCAAAAGCTTTTAAGTTTTATAATGCCCCTCTTGTCAATTGTTGGCTTCAATCTCTGGACAAATGGAGTCCTAGTCAGAAAGTCCTTTCTGACACCTATACCCTGTAGGCACTGCCTGCATTTTTTTCTATCATTTTCTATGTTTTAGGTTTCACACTTAAGTCTTTGTTGACATCAGAAGATGCCATTCAGGCTTCCAGGGAAGGGAAGCAACCAATTGTCCCACACAGTTACGATGCCCATAAACTGAAACAAAGACCAACATGACATGGTATCCTAAAAGTGAAATATTGGCATGTGTACCTTGGTAATAACTAACAGCTCTCTAATTGGATGTATGGCTCATTCAACAAGATGGATATTATGGCTGGTACTGAAAACCTAGCCAACACTTGGGGCTAGTGAGGTCACAGGGAACCTACAAGACCCACTTAACTAAAACTAGTATAATATAATATAATATAATATAATATATTTATATTAAAATATTTATCCTTATACCCACAAATATAGTTCTCACTCCTCATCAAAGAAATGCTCCCTTGCAACAGATAGAGACCATTGTTGTACAGAGGCTGCTTGTTTGTTCCAGACTGCCCAGAACCAAAATAATCACACAGAAACTGTATTAATTACAACACTGCTTGACCTATTAGCTTATGCACATTTATAGCTCACTCTTAAATCTTAATTTAACCCATTTTTATTATTTTAATATTATTTTATTATTTAATATTATTATATTATTATTTTATTATTTAATATTATAATTTTATATTTATTATTATTTAATATTATTATGTTTTACCATGAGGCTGCCTACTGGCAAGGTTCTGGCTAGCAGCTTGCATCTTTCTCCTCTGGCGGCTCGATGGCATCTCTCAATTCCTCCTTTCTTCTCCCAGCATTCATTTTAGTTTTCCCCAACTAGCTCTACTCTTTTGCTCTATCACAGGCCAAGACAGTTTCTTTATTAACCAATGGTATTCACAGCATTCAGAGGGGAATCCCACACCAGACCATTACAGAAAATTACAACTGATCAAAATGCAGAAAGCAAGTGACCATGTGGTGCCCAGCCCCAGCTGGTACATCGACAACACAATTTCTGCACCTAAGGTTCAGGAATCATAGCAGAAGAGGGAGCAGAAAGACTGTAAGAGCCAGAGGAACAAGAAATTTGCTGCGAGAGTGTGTCTCCTCGAAATGTCAGAAAAGCTACACCTATAAAGTCTCATAATTGTTACCTAAACAAGACCTAAACTTGGTCAACATCAATTGACAAACTAACACGGAGGGGGTATATCCAGAAACCTCTATCCTAGACGAGAATCTGCAGTCTACTAGGGAATATGAGAGTGAGAGAAACAGTCTTCCCTAGGGAAGATGCTACAAATTGGCTACTAATCCCAAGTAGACTAAAATCATATATATTTAAGTAACATAATATAGACTGAACTGGCTATATGTGTATATTTAGGAATGTGTGTAACAACAAAGAAACAGAGGCCCCAAATTTGAGACAGACCAGTGGAAGAGGAGTGCATGGGATCATTTATCACGAGAGGGCTTATTCTAACCTTTGAATGTGAGAGGCCTTTTATCGTGGAGGTATGTTGGATTTTGTGAAAGGTCTATTCATCTATCATGTGATGGGTAAAATTTATTAATATATGAATGTTGAACCATGCCTGTATTTCTAGAATGATACTAAGTTGGTCATATTATTTTTTATATAATTTTGGGTTCAGTTTGCCTACATTTTATTGAGACTTTTTGTATCTGTGTACATCAGGGAGATTGACCTGCAATCTTCTTTCTTGTTGTTTATTTTTGTTTCTATAGCAAGGTTATACTGGATTCATAAAATGAGTTTGAATCTTCCTTTCTTTTCTATTTTATGCATGAACCTGTGTAGCATTGATGCTGGTTGTTCCCTGAACTGCTGGGAGAACGCCACAGTGAATCTGTCTGGCCCTGAGTTTATTTTTTAGTAGAAAGGCTTTTTTGGTGTAGAAGGTTCTTCTGTTCATGTGTTGCTTTCATTGGTTAATGAATAAAGAAACTGCTTTGGGCCTGAAAGAGCAGAACTTAGGTAGGTGGAGAAGACAGAACTGAATGCTGGGAAGAATGGCAGAGAGAGAGACACCATGGATGCTCTGCAGCCATAGGGCAGGATGGGTACTATCAGTGTTGCTCAGGCTCAGTAAAGGGCTGGTTAAGAAAACATGGATGTGCATTTAATACTTTCTATAGCACTTTTTAAAAAATTTATTTATTTATTTATTTATTTATTTATTAAAGATTTCTGCCTCCTCCCCACTACAGCCTCCAATTTCCCTCCCTCTCCCCCAATCATGTCCCCCTCCCTCATCAGTCTGAAGAGCAATCAGGGTTCCCTGCCCTGTGGGAAGTCCAAGGACCACCCACCTCCATCCAGGTCTAGTAAGGTGAGCATTCAAACTGTCTAGGCTCCCACAAAGCCAGTACATGTAGTAGGATCAAAAACCCATTGCCATTGTTCTTGAGTTCTCAGTAGTCCTCTTTGTCCTCTATGTTCAGCGAGTCCGGTTTTATCCCATGCTTTTTCAGACCCAGGCCAGCTGGTCTTGGTGAGTTCCCAATAGAACATCCCCATTGTCTCAGTGTGTGGGTGCACCCCTTGCGGTCCTGAGTTCCTTGCTCATGCTCTCTCTCCTTCTGCTCCTGATTTGGACCTTGAGATTTCTGTCCGGTGCTCCAATGTGGGTCTCTGTCTCTGTCTCCTTTCATCACCTGATGAAGGTTAATATTCAGGAGGATGCCTATATGTTTTTCTTTGGGTTCACCTTCTTATTTAGCTTCTCTAGGATCATGAATTATAGGCTCAATGTCCTTTATTTATGGCTAGAAACCAAATATGAGTGAGTACATCCCATGTTCCTCTTTTTGGGTCTGGCTTACCTCACTCAGGATAGTGTTTTCTATTTCCATCCATTTGCATGCAAAGTTCAAGAAGTCATTGTTTTTTTTTTTTACTGCTGAGTAGTACTCTAATATGTATATAGTCTATACTTTCTTCATCCATTCTTCCATTGAAGGGCATCTAGGTTGTTTCCAGGTTCTGGCTATTACAAAAATGCTGCTATGAACATAGTTGAGCATATACTTTTGTTGTATGATAGGGCCTCTCTTGGGTATATTCCCAAGAGTGGTATTGCTGGGTCCAGGGGTAGGTTGATCCCGAATTTCCTGAGAAACCGCCACACTGCTTTCCAAAGTGGTTGCACAAGTTTACATTCCCACCAGCAATGGATGAGTGTACCCCTTTCTCCACAACCTCTCCAGCAAAGGCTATCATTGGTGTTTTTTATTTTAGCTATTCTGACAGGTATAAGATGGTATCTTAAAGTTGTCTTGATTTGCATTTCCCTGATTGCTAAGGAAGTTGAGCATGATCTTAAGTGTCTTTTGGCCATTTGAACTTCTTCTGTTGAGAATTCTCTGTTCAGCTCAGTGCCCCATTTTATAATTGGGTTGATTAGCCTTTTACGGTCTAGTTTCTTGAGTTCTTTATATATTTTGGAGATCAGACCTTTGTCAGTTGCGGGGTTGGTGAAGATCTTCTCCCAGTCAGTGGGTTGCCTTTTTGTCTTAGTGACAGTGTCCTTTGCTTTACAGAAGCTTCTCAGTCTCAGGAGGTCCCATTTATTCAATAAGGCCCTTAATGTCTGTGCTGATGGGGTTATACGTAGAAAGTGGTCTCCTGTGCCCATGTGTTGTAGAGTACTTCCCACTTTCTCTTCTGTCAAGTTCAGTGTGTTCAGACTGATATTGAGGTCTTTAATCGATTTGGACTTGAGTTTTGTGCATGGTGATAGATATGGATCTATTTTCATTCTTCTACCGATTGACATCCAGTTTTGCCAGCACAATTTGTTGAAGATGCTCTCTTTTTTCCATTGTATACTTTTAGCTCCTTTATCGAAAATCAGGTGTTCATAGGTTTGTGGGTTAAAGTCCGGGTCTTCTATTGGATTCCATTGGTCGACTTCTTTGTTTTTATGCCAAAACCAAGCTGTTTTCAATACTGTAGCTCTGTAATAGAGTTTGAAGTCAGGGATGGTAATGCCCCCGACGATCCTTTATTGTATAATATTGTTTTGGCTATCCTGGGTTTTTTGTTTTTCCATATAAAGTTAATTATTGTCTTCTCCAGATCTGTGAAGAGTTTTGATGGGATTTTGATGGGGATTGCATTGAATCTATAGATTACTTTTGGTAGAATTGCCATTTTTACTATGTTGATCCTCCCAATCCAAGAGCAAGGGAGATCCTTCCATTTTCTGGTGTCCTCTTCAATTTTTCTTCAAGGACTTAAAGTTCTTGTCAAATAGATCTTTCACTTCCTTGGTTAGAGTTACCCCAAGATATTTTATGCTATTTGTGGCTATCGTGAAAGGTGATGCTTCTCTGATTTCCCTCTCTGCTTTTTTATCCTTAGTGTATAGGAAGGCAACTGATTTTTTGGAGTTGATCTTGTATCCTGCCATATTACTAAAGGTGTTTATCAGTTGTAGGAGTTCTTTGGTAGAGTTTTTGGGGTTGCTTATGTATACTATCATATCATCTGTAAATAGCGAAAGCTTAACTTCTTCCTTTCTAATATGAATCCCCTTAATCCCCCTATGTTGTCTTATTGCTATTGCTAGAACTTCAAGCACTATATTGAAGAGGTATGGCGAGAGTGGACAGCCTTGTCGTGTTCTTGATTTTAGTGGGATGGCTTTGAGCTTTTCTCCGTTTAATTTAATGTTAGCTGTCGGCTTGCTGTAAATAGCTTTTATTATATTTAGGTATGACCCTTGTATCCCTAATCTCTCCATGACCTTTATCATAAAGGGGTGTTGAATTTTGTCGAATGCTTTTTCAGCATCTATTGAAATGATCATATGTTTTTTTTCTTTCAGTTTATTTATATGGAGGATTACATTGATAGATTTTCGTATGTTGAACCAGCCCTGCATCTCTGGGATGAAGCCTACTTGATCATAATGGATAATTTTTCTAATTGTTCTTGGATTCGGCTTGCCAGTATTTTATTGAGAATTTTTGCGTGGATATTCATGAGTGAGATAGGCCTGCAATTCTCTTTCTTGGTTGGGTCTTTGTGTGGTTTTGGTATCAGGGTAACTGTAGCTTCATAAAAGGAATTTGGCAATGACTCTTCTGTTTCTATATTGTGAAATACATTAAGGAGTATAGGTATTAGCTCTTCTTGGAATTTTGGTAGAATTCTGCATTGAAACCATCTAGTCCTGGGCTTTTTTTGGAAGGGAGATTTTTGATAACAGTTTCTAGTTCTTCGCGACTAACAGGTCTATTTAGATCATTCACCTGGTCTTGGTTTAGCTTTGGTATATGGTATTTATCTAAAAAAAAGACTATTTCTTTTGCATTTTCCAGTTTTGTGGCATACAGGCTTTTGTAGTAAGATCTAATGATTCTCTGAATTTCCTCTGTGTTTGTGGTTATGTCCCCCTTTTCATTTCTGATCTTATTTATTTGCGTGTTCTCTCTCTGTCATTTAATTAGTTTGGATAGGGGTTTGTCGATTTTGTTGATTTTCTCCAAGAACCAACTTTTTGTTTCATTGATTCTTTGGACTGTTTTCTGTGTTTCTATTTTGTTGATTTCTGCTCTCAATTTGATTATTTCCAGTCTTCTACTCCTCCTGGACACATCTGCTTCTTTTTTTTTCTAGAGCTTTCAGGTGTGCTGTTAAGTCCCCAATGTATGCATTCTCCGTTTTCTTTAAGTGGGCACTTAGGGCTATGAACTTTCCTCTTAGCACTGCTTTCATCGTGTCCCATAGGCTTGAGTATGTTGTCTCTTTATTTTCATTAAATTCAAGGAAGACTTTAATTTCTTTCTTAATTTCTTCCTTGACCCAGGTATGGTTCAGTAGTTGACTGTTCAGTTTCCATGAGTTTGTCGGCTTTCTGGGGGTAGCATTGTTGTTGCCTTCTAACTTTAGTCCATGGTGATCTGATAAGACACAGGTGGACACTGATATTTTTTTGTATTTGTGGAGGTTTCCTTTGTTTCCGAGTATGTGGTCAATTTTCGAGAACGTTCCATGAGCTGCAGAGAAGAAGGTATATTCTTTCCAATTTGGGTGTAGTGTTGTATAGATGTCTGTTAAGTCCATTTGCTTCATTACCTCCAACAATTCTCTTAATTCTCTATTAGGTTTCTGTCTGATTGACCTGTCTATTGGAGAGAGAGGTGTGTTGAAGTCTCCTACTACTAGTGTGTGTGGTTTGATGTCTGCCTTGTGAAGGCGTAAGTCACAAACAATGCCACACCAATTCGGGGTTATGATTATTAGGGTGGTATTTATTTAAAGGGGAAAAAACTTACAGATCACTGTCCCAGGCAACAGCCCTCTACGCAACCAGGAAAGGAGTCTAGTCGCCGGCGGAGCAGGAAGTGAAGAGAGAGAGGAGAGGGAAGTGGCCGCTTTTTTTAAAGGGAGAGAAACCACGCCCCAATGGGCTGGTACCTCAGCGGTGATAGGCTGGAGGAGTGGGAGGACCTCCCGCAACAGCCTTGAGTTCTAGTAATGTTTCTTTTACATAAGTGGGTGCTTTTATATTAGGGGAGTAGATATTCAGGATTGAGACGTCATCCTGATGAATTGTTCCTGTTATGAGTATAAAGTGTCCATCTTGATCTCTTCTGATTGATTTTAGTTTGAAGTCAGTTTTGTTAGAAATTAGTATGGCCACACCTGCTTTTTTCTTAGGACCATTTGCTTGAAACACCTTTTCCCAACCCTTTACTCTGAGTAGATGCCTGTCTTTTTGGTTGAGGTGTGTTTCTTGCAAACAGCAGAATGTTGGATCCTGTTTTCGTATCCAATCTCTTAGCCTGTGCCTTTTATAGGTGAATTGAGACCATTAATATTAAGTGATATTAATGACCAATGGTTGTTTACTCCAGTTATTCTTATTGTTTTTGGTAGTAGAGTTTGTGTGTCTTCTTTGAGTTGTGCTGGTGAAGGATCGCTAGATGCCTCAGTTATTGTAGGCAGTGTTGGCAATGTTGGATTCCTTGGGTTGTGATTTTTCTTCTATTACTTTCTGTAGGGCTGGATTTGTGGCTATGTATTGTTGAAATTTGTTCTTATCCTGGAATGTCTTGTTTTCTCCGTTGATAGTGAACAATAGCTTGGCTGGATATAGTAGTTTGGGTTTGCATCCATGGTCTCTTAGTTTCTGAAGTACCTCTATCAAGGACCTTCTGGCTTTCATGGTTTTCATAGAGAAGTCAGGTGTAAGTCTAATCGGTTTACCTTTATAAGTTACTTGGCCTTTTTCCTTTGCAGCTCTTAATATTCTTTCTTTAACCTGTATATTTTGTGTTTTGATTATTATATGGTGAGGGGATGATTTTCTTTCATCCAGTCTGTTTGGTGTTCTGTATGCTTCTTGAATATTCAAAGGAATATCTTTCTTTATGTTGGGAAAGTTTTCTTCCATAATTTTGTGAAAAATATTTTCTGGGCCTTTGAGCTGTGACTCTTCTCCTTCTTCTATTCCTATTATTCTTAGGTTTGGTCTTTTTATTGTGTCCCATATTTCCTGAATGTTTTGTGATGAGAATTTGTTGGCTTTGCTGTTTTCTTTGATCAGTGAGTTCATTTTCTCTATGGTGTCCTCAGAATCTGAGATTCTTTCTTCTACCTCTTGTATTCTATTGATTATGCTTGTTTCTGTAGACTCTGCTTGTTGACTTAGATTTTCCATATCCAGCTGGTCCTCAGTTTGTGTTTTCTTCCTTGCTTCCATTTCAGTTTTCAATTCTTGAACTGTTTCCATTACGTGTTTGATCGTTTTTTCTTGGTTTCCCAGGGTATCATGTACGTATTTACTCATTTCTTCAAACTTTTTGTTATACTTCTCATCCATTTCTATAAGGGCATTTTTTACATGTTGTTTAAGGGACTCTATTGCTTTCATAAAGTCAATTTTTTCCACTTCTTCTGTGTTAAGGTGTTGGAGATCATTGAGTTCTGGTGTTTTCATGTTGTTTTTCAGATTGTTGGGTGAATTCTTGCCTTGGCGCCTGCCCATCTCCTCCTATCGATACTATCTAATGGGTCTTTTAAAACCAGATCAGGTTTTCCTGCTGGCCAGGGGCTCCTCTTACAAAATACCCTCACTCTGTTTCCTGGCTCCTGCGGCGGGCCAAGATCCCTCTCACTACTCAGAAGGGTCTTCAGGAACAGGACCATGCTCCCCATTTGCCAGGGACCTCGAGAACAAAAGGCCTACCTCTTTGATTTAATTGTAGTGGGGCGATCTGCTCTCTGTGTTGCGCACCAGTCCCCGCTGCATGCATCTGCGCAGCGCCGGTCCCTGCTGCTTGCGTCTGCCTCTATAGCACTTTTGATACTGCTGGCTTCAGTCTGCTGCCCTGTCTGGAGTAGCTGGAGCTAGTTGGTTGGTGGGGCCCCTGTGGGATGGTGCCCATATGGAGCCAGAGGCCAAGCTGGTCAAGAGGCTCAGAGAAGCAGGGAAACTAGGGAAGCTGCCAAAACTCCCTGCTAGTGGTCAGACGCAAGATCCTTTCTCTCCTGGGAAGAACAGAATGTGTTCTTCACACACAGATTAGCAATGTCCCAAATACTGCCTGCCCCAATCTCCATTAGGGCTTGGGGACAAAATCAGGCCATTGGGGGCTTTTGTCCTGCTCCTACACTTATCTCGCTTGCTCTAGCTTCCACTGCTACTCTGTAAAGTACAGAGAAAGATCTTATGATCCAGGCTCAGACTTATGTATCCCACTTAGCGCTCACTAAAATAGAGAGGCAAGGTTTGGAGGACTTTCTGCCCAAGGCTCTCTGCTGCCTGATTCCTGCTTGCCACGGTAGAGTGGAACACTGTTGTCTGTCTCCCTTGGGGGCTGGGTGCCCCAGGCCAGGGGTGGACTAGGGGGATATTTTGTATATGCTTCTTCCCACTATTTGATACATTTTTCTTCACTCAGCGGTCTCTTTGAAGAGATGCAAGCTTCTAGTGACAGCTATGGTGTCTATTTTGGGGAGTCAGAGTGGAGCCCAACGTACAGACCATGGACCTTGTGAGTTTGTATCAAAGACAGATAGGCTAGATGATAAAAGACACTCTGCTAAGGACTTTGTGATTAATATGAATAGTCCAATTATGACCTACAAGGTGTACATGTTACCATCTTGCTGTCAGAGGCCTGCTGGGGAAAGGAAGAAAGTACAAAGTTTAGTGCCCCACAAAAGGCAGATCCCTGTAGACTTCATATGGAAGGAAAGAGAAGACAATGTGAAGGGCATGGGGACGTCTTGCAAGCCAGCAAGGTTTGGGCTAGCATTTCATCATCCGGGCTACTGTTCCTGGCTATGCATAGCTCCATGCTGCCCACACCCCACACTTTTCAGAGCCTCTTTGGCTAAGGAGAGGGTAGGGGTGGGAACAAGCCACTTCTCATTTTCTTTAACAAGCCCAAGGAGAAACAGAGCATGGATTTCTGAGAGTCTCATAATTAAATGAATTAAAATGTTTTCCTTCATGGTGACTTTGCCAACGCCCATCCACCCCTCTTTGGCCCTGTTCCCAGAGAATGGTGGAGTGGGGAGGATGCGGAGTGACATGTTGGCTCCAAGGGGTGAGCACGGTGCCTCCAGAGCAATTAGCTTATGCATCATCATTTTGGGGAGAGATTTATGGCTAGCCCTCAGAGCATTCCAGCCCAGACCTTCTCAGCCCAGATCTTTGTGCTGGAGACGTTCCTGGAAGCGGAAGCTTGGTATTAATTCCAATCACAGTCAGATGGGAGCCCATTCATAAGATAACTGTCCACAGGCTTCTCTCCTGTCACTCTTGCCTGACCTTAGGCCACTAGCGCTGTCAAAGAGGAAAGCACTGGGCTCAACTGCAGCCTTCCCGGCAAGCCTAAGTGGCAACAAGAAGGCACATAGATGGATGCGCTGTGACAGCCTAATGGTTGAGCATCCCTAGTCTGGGTGTCGTCCTCAGTACCCTCTTCCCATTCTTCTGGCAAGTAGGTCATAACACAGAGGGAATGATGCCTGAGGTCTAGAGTCTGTCTCCCAGGCCCTACAGGCACCCTTTGACCTCGTTTCTGAGGTGGTCCCTTTTGTTCTAGAGCTTCAGTCCATTTCTGGATAAGCAAGAAGCTTGATCACTCAAGCTTCCGAAGCCAGGTAGCTGGGAAGCCAACCCCCACTCTATGCCACACCATGGTCTCCTTCTGACCAGACTCCCTGATGAGCTTGGCTGTCAGGAACCTGTAGACGTCCATTAGAATGTCTGCAGATGGATGTAGCTCGCAATGCCACAAACCCAGGGCCTAACTATAAACCCTAGGAAGCAATTACCCAGGTATTGATTATGGATTAGGCTAACGACATTAGTAATTACATCTAAAGATGTGTATCAATGCACCAGCCTGTTAATGGCTTGTATGAGGTATTAAGGTTGCTAATTAGGACAAACAGCAGGTTTATCACCAGCTGGAATTTCCTGGTCCCTGGAGGAAGGACGTGACCTTCCTCCCCACAGCCTGAGCTTTCCAAGGATCCAATGGCAGAGGCCTAATAGGTTGTATCCATCACACTCAGCCTCGAGTTTCCTCTCATCTGGTAGATTCTCCCTGTGCATGAAGGCCTGGGGTGGGTGACACAGGGCTGGTTGAATGGCAACCGAACTCTTGGAAGGAAAGATGAGTCTGTGGGAGGCATTCCTAAGAAGGTTGTGGTCCAGAGACAGCAGGCAAGCAGAGATCTTTAAGTTCCTGCCAGATAGGAGGAGAGATTTCAATAGAGCAGCAGTCTGCATCCTTTGTAGATATATGGAATAGAATATATGATCAAGGAGCAGCAGGGTGCTGGCCCATCCGCAGTGCCAAGACAAGCTCTCAGTCAAGGGCTGGACCTCTCAGGACAGGAAGGTGGGCAATATCAGTCTTCATCTCTGGGGTCTTTAAGGACCACCTCTCCCCTTCTTGATCCTGTTTGTTTTTTCAGAGATACCCTTGAAAGATTGTCTCCCCTTGTGGGGACTGGAGCACTCCTACTCAGTGAGGCCCCCCTGGTCAGCCATGTCAGAAGGTTAAAGACCATCTTTGTGCTCTCAGACTTCAAGCTCAATAAACAGCGAGAGTGAAGATCGACTTCGGTAAGAGTTACCATATTTCTAGTGATTTTTATCAAAGTTCTATAGTTATTTGTTTGATTTTTTTAAGTCCCTGGACTTTCTATATAGTTTTGGTATTACAGGATTCTGGTTACTTATTTATCTTTAGTATCTTTTAAATTGTGCACCTGTGGGGGGCGTTGCATGTGAGTGCAGTGCCCATAGAGGCCGGAAGAGCAATGGATCCCCTGGAGATGGCGTTACAGGAAGCTGTGAGCCACCCAGCACGAGTGCTGTGGGAACCAAACTTGGATCTACGAGAGCGGTATATGTTCTTTGTCACTCAGCCGTCTCTCCAGCACCAGGGTCTTTTTATTAGTAGAATCCTTTCCTCGTGATATTTCTTTTTAATTTATTGTATTTTAATTACATCCTGAGCACACGAATACATTTTTGTCGGAAACTCAGACCTTATAGATAAAGTCCAGTCCCCCTTTCCCACATCCTTACAGAAGCATGCAGGCTTCTGGGCTCCTGTGGCTTCGTGCCTACACAGGCTGTATACTCACAGAAATGGAGAAGGTTACGAGGGAGCATCTCACTTATATGATGTCACCCAGCCCGACAAGTCATCTCTTAGTGATTTGGCTGGTGCTTATCAGACACCATGCATAATGTGCTATGAGTTCTACAAGGAGACAGGTGGAGGGCACATCTGCATGCTGGGGTACAGATGTGTGTGGATGGCATGTGACAGCCAACTCTCCTTAGAGACATCTGTCAACATGGAAAGGGGATGGACAGGCTCTTTATCTTCCTACTGTCCTAAGCCTCAGGTGCTGCTTTGCTGAGGTCAGACACGGAGCGTCCACCTGTGGCCTCAGACTGGGTGCAGCTAGGGTTTTGGAGGCTCCCTATTGGTTCTCTCCTTGGCTTTCACCAGTCCAATAGAGAAAGCAGTGGAAAGGAAAGGTATCTAAGTATTTGGCCCAACGCAGGGAGAGGACCAAGAAAGCCTTTTTCAATTTCTCCTTGACTAGTGACATCAGGGAATGATATCACCAGACCCTGCAGGTGGAGGGTGTGAGAAGTTCTAATCACTCCAAGGTGGGGGTAGTGACAATGGCGTCAGCAATGGGGACTGTGCCAGGAATGCTTACACTAAAATCTAGACAGCACAGGAAGGACAAACTCTATGTGGCTGTTTGATGTTGCATACCCAGCCCCATGCTCAGGGACATTGTGGGCTCTGGTCAGGCAGCATGTAACATAGCAACAGGGCAGTGACCATGGTTTACTTTTGCGACAGGTGCTTACAGGTGTCCATGTGAGGTCTGGCTGTGTCACCTTCCTACTCCTGCAGAGAAGGACTGTATCTCTGTCCATGGTGGTCTTGAATGCAAAGCCTGCTGATCAAGCGAGGTGCCCAGCTTCACACTCAGGCCTGGTCAGAGACTCCTGGCCCAGGATATTTTTACTTTTCCTCAAAGCAAATGGGATAGGATGTGAGAACTAAGGCAACTCTGCAAGAGGTGTCGAAGCCAAGGACAGAGCCGATCACTGGAGGAAGGCATCCTACCAGCAGGAGCAACTCTCAGGGCGTCTAGCTGACTGTGGGTAGAGTCGGGTCCTCAGAGAACATCACCAAGGGAAACTGGGCACTGGCTTCTTCATAGTGGTCCATTGCAGGCTCTGCCACAGGCTCCACTCCCCATAGAGACAATGTCCAGACTCACTCTAGGCCCTGCTCCCTGGAGATCTACACTCTGGGGCCACATCTCTTGCTCTCTCACCAGTCTGTTCCCATCTCATGAACTTGGCCTTCTTTGGCCTTTAGAAATAAAGAAGTGGCAGACTGTGGACCAGGACCCTAGGTGCAGCAGTGAGTTAAATAGCCTGGGACCAGGGGCACACCTAGGATCAAATTGGAGAACAGGAGACCAGACTTTGGGAGCCAGCAGGTGTTTTTACCTCCTGGAGAGAAAAGGCTCAAGATTAGCTTTCAAGAAGGGCGTGGAGGCACACATCCACAACTCCTAGCATTTGAGAGGCTGAGGCAGGAGAATCAAGACTTCAGGACCAACCTTGACTCTATAAGAAGCTCAATGGGCTAAGGAATGGGCTACTAGTGAGACACTGTCTGAAAACAAACAAAATTAGCATCTGAGTGGTGGAGAGCATTCCTCTTAGATTGCAGACAGCTTGTGGGAGGTGTCAGCGGCAGGGACTGAGGACACCTAGCACTCAGTAAACCGCCAAAGGACTGCAGCTCCAAACCCCTGAGGAGCTAGAGCCCCGGTGTGGCTGAGATAGAGCAGCCTGCAGCTGCTCCCCTACAAGAAAAGGAGATTGAGCCAAGGGAAAGGAAAGGTACCATGGAATCTCAGCCAGGCCAGAGGGCCTATGTAGTGCAGGAGCCTACGGAGCTGAGGCCTGCCCGCCATCTGCTTGGTCACCTTGCTCCCCTTTTGTTCCTACAGGCAGGAAGCTCTGATCACAAAGACCATACCCTGACTGCCGACCAGCCACTTCACTGGCATTCCAACAGCCACTGGCATGGAGCAGGCTCTGGTGGCCCGTTGTGGGGACCAACCACAGCACCCACTCAGAGTTGTCCCCCTTCCAGGCCATCCTTGAACTGCCTTGACTCGGGTTTACATGTGCAGTACAGAGAAATGTTCCATATTTCCTTCGCACACTGATAGCTTTTCTGGAATTCTAGCTTTGGTGAACTGGATAAAAGATTCTGAGGCGTTCTGCAGCCCGCAACCTCTCTTGAGTGGATCCCTGACTCAGCTACCACCATGCCTTCTTGGACCTGCCTCTCAGCCCCAGGCAAGATACCCTGTATCCACCACCATTCTACCCACCATTCAGGACATAGGCCGACTCTGTGTGGACCTGAGTTCTCCAAAGGAAGATGGCTTCCTTCCGCCTGGCCAGCAAACCACATTGTCCCTCACAGAGGCCTGCAACCTGTTACTCATTCTTCACACAGCCCACGTCTTGACTCCGGGCTGTGCTCCCCTACAGGGGCGTTCACTCTAATTCCATCCCCGCATTCTACCTTCTAAAGAACCAAGGTCATCCCCGATCAGGGCAATTCATTCCCTGGGCAAGTATTTTCAGGCCAGTGTTGGACAAACTTAACTTCCAGACCCTCCGCCCACTCAGGGGCTGGTCTGTGCTTTTGTCCAAGGGATGACAATGTCACTTCAGAGGCTTCCGAGAGCATCGCCTGTCATCAGGACACATGCCCACTTCGAGCCACCAGCTGCCGCTGCACACCCTCCTCATGGACTCATATAGGGAGAAGGTCTGAAAGGGTATATCCTAATTGCTCTTTCCCCAGGTGGGGCTTCGGCCTGGTGTCAGTGGACATGGAAGAGACCATCTTCTGAACACCCCAGGTTGAGGATGGTAGCCTTCCAACAGAGCCACCTGCCACAGCTGGACAGACTGACGTAAGGAAGGTGGAAACACTCTGTTCCTGGCCTTGGCTGACCAGCAGAGGAGGATTGAGAAATGTGTCTGGCACTGAGGATGCAGGAGAATGCATAAGTAGCCAGCTCACTTACTGGAAGCAAAATGATCTAATCTGCCAAGCCAGCCTGAATCTTAATGGGAAGACCAGGCAGCAAGGATGGGAAGACTGGAAAGAGACCTTCTCTGTGCCCAGAGTAGAAGCTTGGCGGTAACCAGCTCCTGTGGCCATCTGCCACTTGTCCTGCCACTGTCCTTCCAAAACAGTGGTGCTTCTGAAAATGTCACTCTGTAACCCAGGAGCTCTCCTGTAGGACTAAAACACTTGCAGACAAGGAGCAGGACTTTCGGGAGCCACTGAGTGGGCCTGGCCCTCTCCCTCTCCCTCTCCCGCCTGCTGTCTTCTGTTAAAGTTTCAACACTATGTATTTTACAGAGAATATCATTTTTTTCCTTGCTGTGGCAATAACACATATTTGTCCCCAATAAATAAATAAAACCCTCTTCAGTCCACATACAGAACTTGCATTTGATGGACCTGCACCACAGTAAACCACACAGCACACAAGAACCACCCAAAGCTTCTCAGCAGCCCAGATGCCTTCTCTTTTATTCTCTGCCACCCCCTTCATTTAAATGTTAACTCACAAACACGGTTTTCTATATAGTGTAGGCTGGTCTCAAACTCACCATCCTCCTGAGTGCTGGGATTACCAGTATGTAATGTTCAATTTGTGTTCTACGTTTCTGATAAGTTCCAAGATAGATGCACTTGAAGTAGTGAGATCTTGCTGGGTGTTTTTTAGGTACATGTATTTGATTTTATTCTAATATGTCTCTATAAAATACACGTTTTTTTAATGACCTGACTCCATTGAATTACTTGTTGTGACTCCCTTCATCCACATTCAAGATATACTTCACACCAGGGATGGTGGTATATGCCTTTGGTGCTTATCTTTAATCCCAGCACTCAGAAGGGAGAGGCAGGTAGAGTTCAAGGCCAGCCTGGTCTACAGAGTGAGTTCTAGGACAATCAGGGTTACACAGAGAAACCCTGACTCTCTCACACATACACAAAAAACCCAATGAAGTATATATACGCTTCAGGAATTAGAGAGATGGCTCAGCAGTTAGGAGTACTTGTTACTCTTCCAGAGAACCCCAATCAGTTCCCAGCACACACATCAGGTGACTACCTGTAACTCCAGCCCCACCAGATTTGACAACTTCTATAGGCAACCACAGTATCCCTACTCATACTCATAAATAAAAATGAGATAAATCTTTTAAAACTGTACTTCAATAATAATTGATAGCTACCCAGAATTCCGTTGGCTCTAAATTCTAATATTTATTTAACTAATCCCTTATTATTGGACATAAGTTGTTTTCAATTTTTTTCTATTGTAAACAGCCTTAGCAAACCTAAACTTTTTGCCGTTCACACTTTCTGTGTGTGCACACACCTGTGCAGGCACCAAGTCAGAAGTTGGCTCTGGAGTTTGTTCTCTCCGTATACCATGAGGGTTCCAGGTATTGAACTCAAATCAGCAGGCTTGACCGCAAGCACCTTATATACTGGGCTGTCTTGCCAGCCCAAAGCTAAATTCTAGTCTCTATCTCTAATTTCTTCTTCAGAAATTTAATAAATAAAATTAAATACATGTAAGTTTAAAGCTTCATATGCACATTATTAAACTTCTTTCCAAAAACGTCTATCAGCTAACACAGTTGCCAACAATGACCCAGTCACTCTTGTTAAAACAATTCTCCAGGAAAATAAAATCAAATGGCCTTGCCACTTCAGGAATGGTATGCATTTTCCTAATTAAAAAAAAAAGCACAGGCTCTTATTCCTTCACTTATTACGCAACCACTTATACTTCCTGTACCATGAGCCATCATTATGGGCACTCAAGAGGGCAAACACAATCCCACTGAAGTCAGTCAAGAAAAGAACAAAGAGTACATAAAAATGGGCTGTTTGCCAGATTTTCTCCAAATACTCTTAGATCTCCATAGAGTGAGTCTTGAGAACTCCCCACTGCTGTAATTCACTGATGAAGAACTTGAAGACAGATGGCAAAGTGACCCGCCTGGCACTTGGCAGGTGGTCCAAGCAGCTCACCTCCTTTTCCACTCTCATTTTTACCACATGTGGTTAGTACCGCTTTCAGATGGACATCCATCTCTTCTGATGTCTTCTCTCCACGGAACCCAAGGCTGCCCAAGGGTCCAAGAGAGGAGGTTACATGAAGAAGGGTCTGGAATGGTCTGAGCTGTGGTAGTTAGCTGGAAACATGCAGCTTGTAGATGGTGCCAGTCCAAGTATGTAAAGGCCCAAGAGGCCTCTGGGTGGGACAGAGTGAGTCAGACTGTGATAGACTCCGATGCACTTGGCTTCTCTGCCTTGAATGCCTCGTGGGTTGCGTGATCCCAGAAGGGATGTGGACACATTCTCACATGTGTGAATCCATTCACACAATCTGTGTAAGTGAGGAATGGGCTGCCGATGGGGCAGCAAGCCTCTTAAAGATGCTGAATTTAGGACTGGACTGGAATAGCGACAAAGGGATGTGAGAAGAGATGGCATGGAGGGACCCAAAGTACAGCCAGGAAGGGAGGGAAAGTAAAGGGGGAAGGTGAAGAGTCATCAGTCCCAGGTATGGATTATGGGAAACTGGAAAAGCAAGTTTGTAGGTAGAAACACAAAACTTAATTTGGGACCCTGAATCTGGAATGATTCCGGATAGCCAGTGAACCATTGCTGTAGGAGCTTTGACAAGTGGGTCTGGAAAAGTGGATAACTCAGTCTAGTTTCTGCTTCCTTAACAAAAATACCTATGTCCAGGTAGTTATAAAGAGCATCTTATTTGTTTGTACCTTTTATGGTGAAGATTACAAATTAAAACCAACAAACAAGAACGCAAGGCCAGTAAGATGGCTCAGCAGACAAAGGCGCTTATGGCCAAACCTGGTAAGCTAAGCTCGATTCCCAGAATACACATGGTGGAAGAAGAAAACTCATTACCCTCCATGCACGGACACAAACACACACACACACACACACACACACACACACACACACACAAAGCTAATAAGTAAACCTAAAAGGGCTTAAAAGGATACAGGTGCATATAGCTTATGATTCTGTAGACTAAGTCCAAATCCTGCATCTGCTCAGTATCAACTGGGGTGATGTGGGATTCCCCTCTGTATGCTGTGAATATCATTGGTTAATAAAGAAACTATCTTGGGCCTGAGCAGAGCAGAATAGAGGTAGGTGGAAAAAACTAAGCTGAATGCTGGGAGAAAGGAGGCAGAGTCAAAGAGAAGCCATGAAGCTGCCTTTGGAGACAGACATGCTGAAACTTTGCTGGTAGGCCACGACCTTGTGGTGATGCACAGATTAATAAAGATGGGTTAAATTAAGATGTAAGAGTTAGCCAATAGCCGGGCTGTGATGGCACACGCCTTTAATCCCAGCACTCGGGAGGCAGAGGCAGGCGGATCTCTGTGAGTTCGAGACCAGCCTGGTCTACAAGAGCTAGTTCCAGGACAGGCTCCAAAAAACCACAGAGAAACCCTGTCTCGAAAAAACCAAAAAAAAAAAAAAAAAAAAAAAGAGTTAGCCAATAAGAAACTAGAGCTAATGGGCCAAGCAGTGATTTAAATAATATAGTTTCTGTGTGATTATTTCAGGGCTGAGCAGCCGAGAACCAACAAGTGACCTCCCTATAACACTGGGGCCTTCTGCTGCCTTGTGACATGACAGAAGGCATGGAGAGGCAGAGAAGCATGACAAAGAAAGCTGCTGTTTTGACATCTACTCTTATGGTAATCTGTTAACCCGTCATCCCATAGATGGATGCATGCATTTCTAAGTGCAGTGATGCCATAACCTGCAGCCAGTCAGCATGGCTGCATGAGAGACCAGTTTTCAACACATGAACTTCTAGGGAATCCTTTCAACCACAGTGTGGGTCACTTGCTTTCTGGGAGTCCCCTGTCCTTCATCTAAGCCATCTCCTCTTTGGCTTCCCTTTGCAGCTGTCCCAGTCCACTTCTGGTCTGGATTCCCCGGGGGGGGGGGGCAAGGAAAACTGGGGAGAAGCCCCTGTGCTCCGGGTGTCAGGGGAAGCAGGAAGAAAGGAGAACTGCAAGGATGGTGCTTCCCAGAATGCACTTGGCCCCCAGGGGAAGAGCATGGGAGGAAGGAAAAGCAGGAAGAGAAGGGAGATACACAGCAAGGAGCTTTGGCTCCAGTTCAAGCAGGAACATTTCCTTTTAGAGGACCCATTAAAACCGTAAATGTAGTTTCTCTCTGACCCATGATTTCATCTCCAAGAATTTATCCTCCAAAACCACTTACACAAATGCTTGAATATGCTTTAAAAATATTTCTGTTTTTTTTTTTTCCTAAGAGGAAAAAAGTTAAAGACAACCCCAGGGCTTAAAGCAGCACCTGGCACGCAGTGGTTCTTTGGGAACCGTTTGTTTAATGAATGAATGAACTCAATCTCATTAGCAGGGCTATTGATCAGTTCTGGAGAGAATCCTGCTGTCATCAAAATAAGCAGACTTATTTTCAGAGTCTGTAGTATATCGTCAGGTGAAAAAAGTCCACTCCCAAAAGCTTAGGGTGCACACATGTACTTCTTTGAACTTACTCACGTGTGTACATGTGCACAGATAGGTAGACTGTACCCTTGTAGTTCTACGCAAGGGTTTTGCTGGGGAAATGTTCTCAGATAAAACCTGTAAAGGACTTGGGGAAGCAGGGAAGGACTGGGGAGAAGAAAGACAAGGTGAGAATGCCTGGCTCCATGGAGAATGTTGGCCATGAATGGCACCACAGGGCTGCCCAACCTGGAAGCCAAGGAACCAGACTGCTCCTGTGCTTTGCTGTCACTGGCTAAGGGTGGCCCTGCAGGTAGGTGTGGCGTCCTGTCAGACTTTTCTGAATAACTGCCAAGGATGAGTCTCCAGAGAAAGGTGCACTGGGGACAGAATCGGGGAGTCTGCCTAACTCTCACTGTGCGTATGGGCAAGTGTGCAAGCTCTCCGGTTCACCCCCAAATGTCTGGGATATAACCCAAGCTGCCACTAAATAGTGGTTACCTCTGAAAACGGAAGCTGGTGTTTACAGAGGATGATGGAAGAAGGAACTTTTCTATTTTACTTAATGTATTTATGTACACTGGCTGTGCCTACCTTTATAGCCTTCCTAACTTCATTTGTAATATTAAACCCGTGAGCCAGGCCAGCAAGCATGCAAAGCCGTTAGACTCCACAAACGGCAAAGCTGCCTGTGGGGTGGAGAGTGAGGAGCCCACTGTATTGAAGGGTGTCATCAGGGAACATGAGGAGCTGTGAAGACAGGTTGTGCCTCAGGCAAAAGAGGCAGGAGATTCCAAACCACTCCTTGCCTCCCGACTCACTCCCAGTGCTCAATCTCCTACTCACTGTATAATGGTTTTCTTTCTTTTGAAATGGATTAGCAAATTGGGAAAGGTAGAGACTTTAAGACAAAGGATGTGCATTCCTTTTCAGAAGACAAAAGCTTATACCTTCTCATAAGGAGGATGAAGAACTGTCAGGGATTATGGGTGTGCCTTGGCATCTCGCTGTACTGGTCCATCACACCTTGAACGTATGGTCTCCAGAGGGAACAGCAATGCTCTGCAGGAGGCACAGAGGAGACCTGCCCTGGGGACCTGAAAGCCCTTGCATGCTCTTCCTCTATAGATGTGTTTCCTAGGAGCCAGCCAGCCTTGTCACATCTTCCTCACCATGCCTATGAGAGCCTGGAGGAAGCCGACCACCTAGGAGGTGGCTGCAGCCAAGGTGACAGGGCTGGAGCTCCACATGGCACCAGTGTCTCCGGCTGCAGTCGGGGAATCACCATTGACGCTTCTGCCTGAGCTCCCCGGGGAAAGATGGGTTTCTGAAAATGCTTGGCAAATATGGGTCAACTTGTCATTTGATGATGATGACTCGCCCACAAATGGCCCAGCAAAACCTGAAGACATAAGTCATGCCAAGGAAATGCATGGTACTGGCACAAATGAGCTGTCAGCGTGCTTGGCAGACCAGTCTCAGTCACTCTACAGGGAAGGAGTCGCTGTCCAGGAAACCCTGAGCAGCCAAGAGGAGACAGCCAAGTGCCTCCTCTGGTAGCTGAGCATCTCCTCTAGGGAGCATAGGAAATGCGTGGAAAAGCAGAGTCCTAAGAGAAAGGAAATTCTCAAACAGGTGAATTAATACAATAAAGCAAGTATTAAGTGTATTAAGTGTGGTAGCTACTGAATCCTAAACTCTAAATATCTAAATAACTGTAGGTAAGAATAGCGACAGCTGGGACCAGAAAATGTCATGTTGGACACTGAGATGCTACGGCTAAGGCCATTGGAATGACAAGCAAGCTCAGCTTAGGAAAGAAGGCTGTAGGTCCCACAGGCAGCTACTGCCTCTCCCAGATGGCTACCGAATGGGACAGTAAGCATTAAACAGACTGAAAAGAACTAAAAAGGACTTGACAGAATCCAGCTTGCCATATCTCAACTACAGATAATCACAATTACTTCCTCCTTTGCTTTCCGTTAGGTTTTCGAGCTGTTCTGGATGTTTCTTCACGTAGTCTGCTATCCTCACACACAACCGATATCCGTCCTTTTTTCTTCCTGCTCCCCTCTTCTTCCCTCCCCATCATTTCTTTTTGATTATTTGAATATTCTTAACTGTCCTTAACCTTCCACAACTTTAAAAATCCCTAAAATCCATGGACTCTGACAACAACCCAGCTCGTTCTCCCAGCTGCTTCTCCCACCTTGAGCTTTTGGGAATGCTATATCAATCTGTATCTTTACTCTCACACTCTAACCTCCGTGACCCAAAACCCCAGCAAACACCACACAGTCCTTGTTTGTCCCCCAGCACTCTGAGTTAGAGTAGCCATGGCTGTCATCTGGCTATTCTGAGGTGGGAGTAGTGGGCATGGCCAGCAGCTGTGGTTGCTCCTGCCGTCAACACAGAGGCCACCTTAGCACCTGGACTGAAAACCTAATTTCTGAGCTACAGTCCTCAGCTCTCCCACAATTTGGCCTCACCAGAACATTGTGAATACTTCACCTGAAAGGGCGCAATGAATAAAATAGAACCCATGGTAAAAGCCTCATGCCCAAATCCCAGTGTAGCCATAAGAAACATGAAATACCAAGGCACCATGATGTTGGGGATCTTATTTTAAAGTGTGTTGCTTTTGTTTATGCTGCATTTGTTTAACTCTGTGAAGCTGTGATTCTTTGCCTGTCTAACACACCTGATGGTCTAATAAAGAGCTGAACAGCCATTGCGAGGCAGGACTGGCAGGCAGAGAGGATAAATATAAGGAGAACTCTGGAAAGGCGACGACAAGAAAACAAGGAGAAGAGGACATCAGGGGCAGCCACTGAGCTGGACAGCAAGCCACAGAGAAAGAGGTACAGAAAGGTAGGCAGAAATAGAGGAAGATAAAAGCCCAGAGGCCAAAGGTAGTTGGGATAATTTAAGAAAAGCTGGCAAGAAACAAGCGAAGCTAAGGTCAGATATTCATAACTAAAACTAAACCTCTGTGTGTGATTTCTTTGGGAGCTTGTGGGTGGGCCCCTCCAAGAGCCAGAAGAGTAAAGCATCCCACAACACCATAACTCCTCCAAAATTATTGATGCCACAGTAATATCCACCAACAAACTGGAGATCCCAAATAACGCAGAAGAGTGATTGTAAATGCATGGAAAAAAATAATCAAAGAAGACAAAACCCTGAATGAATTCCAGGAAAACACAAATAGCTGAATGAATGAAGAAAGCCAACACAAGACGAAAGAGGAATTCAACAAAGGGCTGGAAATACTGAAGAAAAACCAAACTAAAGCACAGGAAATGAAAAACACACTAAGGTGAATAAAGTTATTAGGAAAGCAGGACAGAAGAGCTGACACGAAGTGGACGAGGTGTGACATTCGAACAAGGACAAAGGTACTTTTAAGATATACAGCACGCCATAAAGAGACCAAATCTAAGAACCATGGCCATAAAAAGAGACACATTTCATTCAGACAGCATGGAAAACAGTTTCAACAAGGTCATGGTTTTCATTTCTGGAAAATCAAGGAAAGAGATGCTGTTCCCGGGACAGAAGGCATCTAGGACACACCAAATGGACAAAACTGGAACAGAACCTCCCTTGGCCGTCGTACTGATGACCTGCTAAATATACAGAGCCAAGATAGAACTTGGAATGGGGCAAAAGGGAACCATGGAGCTGTGTATGGACAGACCCCAGGTCAGCAGCATCTGTCAACAGATACTTTAAAAGAAAGAATGGCTGGAAGGGAGGCATTTCAAACTCTGAAGGACAACTGGGCAGAGTTCGGGTAAAATAGCTGACTAGAGGCTGCCTTTGTGGGAGTCACTGAAGGAGAGAGGCAAAATGAGAAAAAAGTAAGAATAAAGAGAATTTATCCACTAGAGAGAAATTGAGAAAAAGGTTTTGGGAATCTATGAAAGAATTAAAAAATATAAATATAAAATTTGTAAAAGGAGAGAAAAATGAGGTGTACAGACGTGGAATATGCCATGGCGGGCGGATTCCTGCCCACAGACCAGCCCTGCTACAAAGTGCAGGGGGTGCTTGTCTGGAGCCCTGAGTATCAGGACTCTACGTGCATGGCCATAGAGGAAAGTGCTGGGTAACACTTCTCCAGCTGGACCCAAATCAGAGGCAGAGCTGTCTCCTGCAGGGCTTGCGTCAGCACAAGACAAGAAACACAGAGATCTGAAGCTGAGTGTTTCAGTGTCCACGATACCTCACCCTGCCATAACCCAGAGAAAAATTTGCTGGCCAAGGCACCGCAAGAATGGACCCTCCTGCAAGCGGAGAGCTTGAGACCCCAAAAGTAAAGGATAGCATTCAGCAGCCGCACACACAGTTCTACAGAAGGGTAAGAGACCCCAAAGTTGGTAGACTCTCACAACACATCCCCTCACCCCCATTTGTGCCCTGTGGAGCGAGAACCACAGGAAGTACAGGGCAGGATGGGAAACCTGTTGTTTCTCAAAATCAAAGCAACAGACCCCAGACACACAAACTGTGGACAATAGTAAGGAAGCCTGAGGATGAAGCACTGTCTGAGGAGGTATGGGGAACTCGATGTGGCGTCCTATAGACAGAACTCAGGAAAATACCAAGGGTAGACTCTCCCCAGTCAGGAGGAACCGACTGAGAATATAATACTTCTTACAGTTTGTTGAGCACACCTATTCCATTTTACTGATTATCTGTACTTATGTATCTTGTACTCTACTCTTTTATTTTAATGTTGTGTTTTATATGCATACATATTCTGTTTAATATTAAATTTTTAGTTTTTATCTTTATTTATTAAAGATTTCTGCCTCCCATTTCCCTCCCCCTCGCCCAATCAAGTCCCCCTCCCTCATCAGCCCGAAGAGCAATCAGGGTTCCCTGACCTGTGGGAAGTCCAAGGACCACCGACCTCCATCCAGGTCTAGTAAGGTGAGCATCCAAACTGCCTAGGCTCCCACAAAGCCAGTACGTGCAGTAGGATTAAAAACCCATTGCCATTGTTCTTGAGTTCTCAGTAGTCCTCATTGTCCGCAATGTTCAGCGAGTCCGGTTTTATTCTAGGCTTTTTCAGACCCAGGCCAGCTGGCCTTGGTGAGTTCCCAATAGAACATCCCCACTGTCTCAGTGTGTGGGTGTACCTCTTGCGGTCCTGAGTTCCTTGCTCATGCTCTCTCTCCTTCTGCTCCTGATTTGGACCTTGAGATTTCTGTCCAGTGCTCCAATGTGGGTCTCTGTCTCTGTCTCCTTTCATCGCCTGATGAAGGTTAATATTCAGGAGGATGCCTATATGTTTTTCTTTGGGTTCACCTTCTTATTTAGCTTCTCTAGGACCACGAATTATAGGCTCAATGTCCTTTATTTACGGCTAGAAACCAAATATGAGTGAGTACATCCCATGTTCCTCTTTTGGGGTCTGGCTTACCTCACTCAGGATAGTGTTTTCTATTTCCGTCCATTTGCATGCAAAGTTCAAGAAGTCATTGTTTTTTACTGCTGAGTAGTATTCTAATATGTATATAGTCCATACTTTCTTCATCCATTCTTCCATTGAAGGGCATCTAGGTTGTTTCCAGGTTCTGGCTATTACAAACAATGCTGCTATGAACATAGTTGAGCATATACTTTTGTTGTATGATAGGGCATCTCTTGGGTATATTCCCAAAAGTGGTATTGCTGGGTCCAGGGGTAGGTTGATCCCGAATTTCCTGAGAAACCGCCACACTGCTTTCCAAAGTGGTTGCACAAGTTTGCATTCCTACCAGCAATGGATGAGTGTACACCTTTCTCCACAACCTCTCCAGCAAAGGCTATCATTGGTGTTTTTTACTTTAGGCATTCTGACAGGTGTAAGATGGTATCTTAAAGTTGTCTTGATTTGCATTTCCCTGATCGCTAAGGAAGTTGAGCATGACCTTAAGTGTCTTTTGGCCATTTGAACTTCTTCTTCTGTTGAGAATTCTCTGTTCAGTTCAGTGCCCCATTTTATAATTGGGTTGATTAGCCTTTTATGGTCTAGTTTCTTGAGTTCTTTATATATTTTGGAGATCAGACCTTTGTCAGTTGCGGGGTTGGTGAAGATCTTCTCCCAGTCAGTGGGTTGCCTTTTTGTCTTAGTGACAGTGTCCTTTGCTTTACAGAAGCTTCTCAGTCTCAGGAGGTCCCATTTATTCAATGAGGCCCTTAATGTCTGTGCTGATGGGGTTATACCTAGGAAGTGGTCTCCTGTGCCCATGTGTTGTAGAGTACTTCCCACTTTCTCTTCTGTCAAGTTCAGTGTGTTCAGACTGATATTGAGGTCTTTAATCGATTTGGACTTGAGTTTTGTGCATGGTGATAGATATAGATCTATTTTCATTCTTCTACAGATTGACATCCAGTTTTGCCAGCACAATTTGTTGAAGATGCTCTCTTTTTTCCATTGTATACTTTTAGCTCCTTTATCGAAAATCAGGTGTTCATAGGTTTGTGGGTTAAAGTCCGGGTCTTCTATTGGATTCCATTGGTCGACTTCTTTGTTTTATGCCAATACCAAGCTGTTTTCAATACTGTAGCTCTGTAATAGAGTTTGAAATAGGGATGGTAATGCTTCCAGAAGATCCTTTATTGTATAAGATTGTTTTGGCTATCCTGGTTATTTACTTTTTTCTCTTAATATGTATACTTTTAAATGTCCAATTGATATCTTGTAACTTGTATTAGATTGTGAAACATCTGTATGTCTGTCCTTTTCTCCAAATGTAATAAGTAATATCTTCTCTAGTGCTCCACATACTTATAACCATATAATTTTCTTTTTAATTTACCTCTATTCCATCTTACTCTATCACTCATTCCCCATTCCTGTCACTACTTGAATATATCACATTTTCTCCAGCCCATCAACCTAAAGGGACACAAGCCAAGGGCACAATACCTTCCAGTGTAGCTAACATTGAGACTTCTCTCAAATTGTTACTACTGCACGTGACCTTTGGGAAAATGAGCAAAACCTATCCACCAGGAGATACATGCTTCCCAACAGAGGAGCAAAGCACAACAAAGAACTACAAAGCCACGAGACAACACTCACCGCAAGCCACAAGGCGCCCTTCTTGGGGATGGAAACAAAGACGGTGAGACAGGAAACGCCAGAGAGATTTCAGAGTCTTGTATTTTAAAAAGTTCAAACA
Source organism: Microtus oregoni (assembly GCF_018167655.1). Classification (NCBI taxonomy): domain Eukaryota; kingdom Metazoa; phylum Chordata; class Mammalia; order Rodentia; family Cricetidae; genus Microtus; species Microtus oregoni. The sequence goes on from NW_024543061.1 coordinate 59,284,583, forward strand.
CCAAGTAGAAGATCAAATAAACAGATAAGGAAATCAATCTAAGACCTGGATGAAGTGGGCTGGCCCACGGGGTGAAGTCAGTTTCCAGTCTATACCACACTCCCCAAGTACCCGCCTGGGCTGGTGAGCCCCCAACGCTCACACACCCTGTTACTTGGACAGAGAGGTTGGGCTGTGGCCAGTGCTGGAGTGTCTATGGATTGCTTTAACTCTGTCATATCCATTATATCAAGTGAGTTAAACAAAAACTAGATATTTCTATGTCTTTACTTGGCAGTGAGTTCCGATGAATCTCTTTCTAAGGTGACTAAGAATAAAATTTAAATAATTTTTAATTACAATGATATTATTTATAGAATTAGAAAAAAAAACACAATCCTAAAACACAAAAGAGCACAAACAAATGAAACAATTCCAAGCAAAAAGAACCCAGCCAGAGGCATCCGAGTACCCAGCCACAAACCACACAGCAGACCAATAATAATAAAAACCGTGTGATAGTGGCATAAGCCCAGATGTGTAGACCAATGGGACATAGTAGTCAACCCATATAGTCCGGACATTGTTTTTATAAATGTGTCAGAAACATGCACTGGGGAAAAGACAGACTTTTCAATAAATGGTGGTTGCAAAACTGAATATCAACCCACAGAAGAGTGAAATTATATCCGTATTTCTCACCCTGAGCAAAAATCAATTCAAAGTGGATCAAAGACCTTAATTTCAACCCAGAAAGGTTGAGACACAATGCGGAAATGCTTCAGGACAGATATTGGCAACACATTTTTAAACAGAGCCCCACAAATAGGAAATAACCCTCAAGAGTTGGCAAAACAGGACGTCAGGTAAACAGCAGATTAGATGCATTCCCACTGGTACTTGGTGAAAGGAAATATCATGATAACAAGCAATCAGCTCTTTGCCCACAAGGGACAAGGCCTGTAAGTGAACTAAGTTGTGGGAAAGTGGAGCAGTGAGAACCAGTGCTGGGCAGGGCAGGGCCACAGCCCTCTGCATCAGGGTCACACTGACCAGAGCACAGGATCCAGAGGAGGACAGCAGAAGCTGCACAGAAGGTGCTCCTCGAGCACAGCAGGGTCTATAGCATCCCAAGAGGTCCAGGTGGAGGTAAAGGGCTGAGGGAAGCATTGGGAAAGGCTTACAGCCTCCCTCCCCACACACCAGAACATTCCAGCTAGCTTCCATCTGTCCTTCCCGCACATGGTACCAAATGAATCCTGCTGGAGTCATCCTGGCCTGTATCTAAGAGTGTTGTCTTGTAAAATGGCACAGATGTGACAGCAATTTGCTACAGAAAGATTCTCTTATTTTCTACTTCCTTTAAATGTATATTTATTTGTGTTTGTGTGTGTGTGTGTGTGTGTGTGTGTGTGTGTGTGTGTAATATCAAGGCAAAGAGAAATCACTGAAATGGAAGAAATTATAACCATAATGAGAGATCGCCTACAAAATAAAGTTTAAAATCCATTATTAAATTCTGAAGTGTGTGTATTAGAATTTAGAGATTCTATTTTGAAGAGAAGAAAGCAAAAAATATAGAGTAAGGTGAAGAGAAGAATCATGTGGTGTTGGATTAGAATTAGCGTACAGGATTGACTCTTAATTTATGAACTCAGTCAGGCTCCAGATCCATTTCTAAATGCCAGGCCCAACTCAACTGAACCAAGACTTCCTAGGGAACATGGCAGAATGCAAATTTATCCTGTGGTACTATGATGATTAATTTTAGGCATCAGTTTGACTGAGTTAGGGGTGCCCAGTGATATGCCTCATATGGGGTTTTTCCCCTAGACAAAAACTTCATGTCGAAAAATTAATCTTCATTATAAGATGCTGGGAAATGGGATCAAATGGGACCTTTAGGAGATTGGGATCTTCCCTTATTTAATGGGTTACAATGGGTTTTCTATAAGAGCCATTTTGACCAGGACTTGTCGATGTTCCTTGTGCCCCTTCATGTGGTACCCTGGACTATTTTGGAACCCTGTCCTCACAGGTCCCCTGACTTTGATCAGAACCATAAGCCTAAAAAAGCCTCTTTTTTTGAGCTGGTAAAACACTATTTTAGAGGAAGACAGCCAAGCGTGTCTAAACACTATTGAGACTGTCAAAGTCTATCAGGATTTTGATTTGGGATATACATTTGCATATAACATGGCCATGAGCCTATGATGGCCAGGGAGTAGAAAGGGATAATTTGAAAAAGAGATACCCCTGGTTGGCTTAGGAATTTGAGCACTTGGGTCTATAGCTGGTGGTGCTGTTGGAGAGGGGATTCAGCCTGGCTGGAGGAAGTACATCACTGGGAGTAGGCTTTGAGAGTTCATAGTCCTGCCCTGCTTTGAATACACTCTTCTGCTTCCTGTTGTTGCTGCAGATGTGATCTGTCAGCTTCACGCTCTTACTGTTTGCTGCCACGCCTTCCAGATCAGCATGGACTCCTCCCCCAGAACCATAAGCCAAAGCAAGCTCTTCCATAAGTTGCTTTGGTCATGTTTTTGTTGTTGTCATTTTAAATCTCAGCAACAACAGAAAAGTAGCTAATACACATGATAAAACCCTGCAAGCCAGGCAGTGGTAGCACACACCTTTAATCCCAGCATTCGGGAGGTAGAGACAGATTCCTTAGTTCAAGGCCAGCTTGGTCTACAGAGCAAGTTCCAGAACAACCAGGGGTACACAGAAAAGCCCTGTTTCAAAAAGCAAACACAAATAACGAAATCAGGGAATTCATGGCATATAATAGTCTTGAATCATTCACTAGCATCGGATGGCATTTGTGGTGCAAATCTCCCAGGCTGATGCTGAGAAGCTGAGAGATGAATCAAGGACAAGTACTACATGAAGCACTGTGGACTCATTGGGTGTTGGATTCTGAATTACTTTTCAACTATTGCAAAAAAAAAAGTTTCCAAAATCATTTGCTGTTGACAAATTTTACACAATTTTAGTGACCTCCCCCCACGTTCAACCATGACACCCACAGGGGGTCGTGGCTCACAGTTAAAGGAGCAGGGTATTAGAAACAACCACGCTGCAGTGATCCACAGACATCAGTCACACATGCACACTTTTTAAAAAGAAATTTAAGGGACCTGCACAAATCATTTTGCAATCATTTATAATCATTGATTCACCACCAACGGATGTTCAAACCATTAAATAGAGAAAATTAGGGGATAGATAGCCAATAGAGATTATTTATAAATCTTAAGGTCCAAAGCAGATGCCTGCACAATGGAAATCTCCAGCAGAGATGACCTTGCTGACTCAAGGTTAATAGCCTGCAATGGGACGAGTCAGTGTCAGTTGTTGCCCTAAGAAAGACATAGAGTTGCTTCAGCCCACAGCGTGCAACCTAAATCTAATCAAGAAAGAACATCAAACTGAAAGAACAAAAAAACATTCTACAGAACTGGCCTGCACTACTCGGAACTGTCAAAAAGTCGATGTGAAATTAAATAATTATGTTAGTTTGCATAAGTGAATGTCCTTGTTTTAAAAGACAGGGTGACATTCTTGGGAATGATTGTTGTGTTCACAATTTCTTTCTCTCATGATTGAGAGAAGGAAGGAGGGAGAAACACAGAGAGGGAGAAAGGGATATATAGAGAGAAATGGGGAGGGAAAGCGGGGAGAAAAAGTGAGGAGGAGAGAGGGAAAGAGCAGGGAGAGAGAGGATACTAACTGGGACCTTAGGCACAGGGCAGCAGAGATTGACCATGTCAGTCTTGCTAAGCGTTTTCAGACAGCACCTCACTGTGTAAGCCAGGCTGGCCTGGAACAGAGATCCACGCTCAAGTGCTGGGATTAAAGGCAGATGCCACCATGCCCAGCCACCTTGTTAATTTTAAAGCCCAGACAGACATGCCAGCTCAGGGGTCACAAGCTACTTGGTGTGGGTAGTAAATGCTCACGCTAACCAGAGGGCTGTAAACAAGACAAGAGGCATCTGAGAGCTTGCTACCATAGCAGCTGCCAGCAGGCGACAAACATACTCTACAGAACACTTGAGCTCCCAGACCACTCAAACAATGGATCCCAAGAAATAGAAATCTCCCCAAGGATCTCACACTGGAAGAAGAAAAAAACTGAGTCCTGGTGCTGGAGAAGGAACCTGTCTTCCAGAAATAGATTCACGGAGTTCTGATAGGTTATTGGACCACCTTTTAGGATGAAATTAAGGCTCAGGAAATGGTGATCAACACTTGGCAGGACCACACGGTAACTGGAAGAGCTTAGAAGTGCATAGTTAGACTTTCAAATCACTCTCAGTGACCCTGAGGAGGTCACTGAACACTTTATCTCTTTTCCCAATGTGGCCACATTGAATAAATCTCCTTTTTCTGCCTTTGACTAATAATTGGGCTATTTTAATTGACTTCTAGGATAGAAGGCCAAACTTGGCTTCTTGGGGTGAAGATCATGGATCCAAGCTGGATAACAATATGTTGACCCAGATTGGACAAAAGACACATTTTTGAAGTATCTACTATTCACAGCAAGCTGACTCTGTACGGAGAATAAAAAAGGTAGAAGGCTCATCCACCGCTGAAGTCTTTCTTTTTCCCTTCCCACTTCAGCTGGCAGAAACTGATTTTTTTCTTTTTTTAACCTCTGCTTTGTGAAGCACAGAAACAAGTACTTGGACTTTGTCTTGGATTTTCAGGCAGGCTAAACCTCTGGAAGTTTCTTTCCCGTGGATGCAGCTCAGGATTAGTTTCCCTGCTTGGTCTCTTCTGCCCTTTGGTGACTGGCTGCCTTGGGCTGTTCTTTGCTGTACTAACTTGGCTATTCCACCATTTGAAGGACAGGCTCTGTCAATGAGAAGCTCTTTCATCTGGGGCCTCTGATGTGTGACAGAAAAGGTTGGGGTTCCATTAAACTATGGGGTTCTCTACCACCATCCCTGATGGCAAAGGTGCTGAGTAGCTCTCGGCTGTGCATTATGTGGCCATGAAAATAGCGCCTTGAAAAGACCTCCTAGTGGGGCTGGCAGCTGACTGGTCGTTTACAAACTCAAGACAGCAGACAAAGTCCATCTCAGCCCCCAGAGCATATAAAGATACCCGAGTGAGAAATGCCTGGCCACTTTTAATTTGTATTTCTTTCTTTTAAACGCATTGTGCACTAAAGACAATTGGCGTGCTCTTTTGAAATTAGTACCCGTGACATGTGTGAACGAACACGCATGCTTTTAAGAGCTCTTCGGGCTACAGAAGAGATAATGCTTTTGCATCTGTTTTTCCTTCCATCCTGCAAAAATAAAGCTAGCTAAAATAAAAAAAGAAATCAAGACTAAAAAGAAAGCTAGAGTTTAGCTGGTGTGGCTACAGGTCTGTGTGGGAGTTAACTAATGGGAAGGTTAACCGTGGTTCCTCAATGGCAGACTGAACCTGATGCCGTCAAATAACCACAAAGACAGGAAGAAAGAACAAACGTTATTACAAGCTAGCTAAAATTATAAGACCGTGACATCCAAAATGCTTTGTATTAGTAAACATTTCTCTAATATAAATTCAACTTTTGTTAGGTTATAACTATGGTTCTATGATAAATATAAGACTTTTATTAAGACACATACAAAATAGATTTGTCTGTCAAATCATTAAGTTAATTAATTAAATTTAAAATTAAATTTGAATTTAAACTTCATTAAGTTGAAGGAAAGTTACAGGAAACATATTTCCTACCAATGGGAACTCCAAGGGTCTACGGCGACTTACTCTGTAATAAAAAGGCTTGTTCCATTAGTTCTTACAAAATAATATAAACTAGTGCCTCCTTAAACGGTGGCTGAATTGGTAAGGTGTGCTTTTAATAAGTGGGCAAAATGATCTCTGCACCACTTGTTGCTAGGCAAACTGTTTTTAGCATTCATCTGTCTAGAGATACTTTTACATGCTTTCTCAGTCTTGTTCTATTTAAAATATACGTAGCTGGTCAGTGTTAAAATGGGCCAGTTTTGCTATTGGTATGATTGCCAGGAGGTAATACATTTTATTATAAATAATGTTACAAATTAGGTTACTTAATATCTAAATATGTCACCAGAGCTTAGATGAATCTCAAACAATGATGGGTCAGTGGTTGGCAGGACCACATCCAGACTAGACTTCTTAGACACACATATCCCGGGCCCTCTTCTTAATCTCATTTCAGGACCCCAAAGATTGAATTGCGGGAGATCCTGGGGTGTCTGTGTCTCTTCCCAAAGTGGCTAGGTAGAATAAGTCTCCCACTTCTACTTTTCACTACATATTTGTGTGGTTTTTTTTTTCTTTATACAAATTTAGTCTTCTGTTATTTTGCTTTTTTTAAATTTTTACTTATTTATTTATTATTTTTTTATTTTGGCTTTTCGAGACAGGGTTTCTCGGTGTAGCCTTGAGTATCCTGAAACGTGCTCTATAAACCAGGCTGGCCTTGAATTCAGAGATCCACCTGCTTCTTCCTTCTGAGTGCTGGGAGTAAAGGCGTGTGCCACCACCGTTCATATATTTGTGTTTTAATTGACTTCTTGAGGATGAGCAACCAAACCTGTTTTTTTCGGGTGTAGACTGTGATTCCAACATCAGAAACATTACCTTAGTTAACATATGCTGGGCCTGAGCAATAGCTCAGGATAAAAATGCTTTTAGTGGAAGTTACGGCGTAAATGAACGGCAGACAGAAATTATAATAAAATATTCAGCTTTAATAAGGGAAGGACTTACCAAGCCAAGGTTCCCACAGAGAACAGGAAAAACAGAAGGGAAAGCGGGGAGCACACCCGCAATATTTACAAGTAAATAATATCCTCAGGGGACCCCACCCTACAAGCAAGGTGATTGGCTGGGCTTCCCCTACATCTCCCCCTTTTGTCTAAATAAGATAGAGCCAAACCAAATACAACTATATACAATAGGAACAAATAATAAATATACTAAACATTCTATTTCAAGGAGTCTAAATAACATAGAGAGTAACTACAATTATCTAATCTTCAACTCCGTCAAAGATCTGAGAAGGGAATTAATATTACTTAACAAACGAGAGATAACCAAAATGTGCAACAAATGACAGAGACAACTGACTACCTGGGCAATCACCCAAAGTCTCATTTGTAATGTTGAGTCAACCAATTTGGCTAAAGCCTAACATAACTGGCATACCATTATTAAAGGCAAGAAATCTTTTAGAACTATCCTACCCTGTCTTGGCAAGATAAGACAATCCTGTTTCATCCACTTATGGATACTTTGTATCTTTGTCAGTAGTTGAGGTATGGACTTTTCCTAACCCAAAGGCCAGTTCTGCCAAGAAGACAAGCTCCCAGTGGAGTGTCTTTGGTGCTCAATGTTCTCTCCGGAGTAGAGCGATGATGCCAGGAGTGTTTGTGTCTTGTTGGCATGGAATTCTAGGTTAGATTAAAGGCCATTTTCTACAGCTCTTCGAAGAGGTTGAAGATTATACTATCTATACTAAATATAATCTCTATGTATCTAAAAGACCTGATTATTCTAAAAATAAATATGACAAACATATAATTCTCAATACCTATCTAACTTGAAGACTAAGAGGAATAAACAACTGTGCAATATATGAAGACAATGATCTCCAACTGTAAACAATGTCATTACATACCAAATTAAACAATGTCATTATATAAATAATATCAGAGGTAGAAATGTACATTGTAATATGGTAAATGTATCAATACAATATAGACAGAGTTATAAGCATACTCTTATACAAAAAATAGAGATAGGAGCACTCATATTCAATATTCAATATAACAATATACAAGAATCGGTACCAATACAATTTTCTAAAAACAGCAATTCACAAATACCAATCATCCCATCAAACCAGTTAATCCCCCCTTTTTTTGAAAGTACCCCTAATCCCATAAAATATCTCCCCCATCCCCTCAACCCTATACCAACCACTAAATGATGTCCCTAACCCTGAGGGCAAACTCTGTTGGGAGAGGGGACATCGTCCTTTAAGATTGCTTCCAGTTGACTTGGGGGCGACGTTCTTCTTAGGGGGTCCTGTGAAAGCAAATGTTCCAGCCAGAGTGTTGTCAAAACTGTGCACCATTTGAAACTGTCTTGTGCAGATGGTACCAAAAAAACAGGTCTAATTTTAGCGCTAAAAAAAAAATTCATGACGTCATAATAACCAGGTTGAGTTGATGTTGTGGGGCCCCATCTTCATCCTGGAGACTTCAAAGATTACTGTAGGAAAATTTGTTGCTCGTTATGGGAAATTTAAATATTAACTACAAAGACATATACTGACATATAAAGAAAGACACAGATATGAGGAAAGACAAAGAAAGTTTATCAAGTATATAATTATTCTTATTCTGTCCCATTTCATGGCTCCTGACCTGAGACAGAAACTCTGAGATATCTCTTATCAACAGGCGTGGAATTGAAGAGGGACTGAGCCATAGTACAACTCCAAAACTAGCTTTACATATTTATAAAGAAATGTTTAATAAAACATATATAAAAAAATTAATACTTACAGCACATGTTTAGTTTTATTGCTGATCCTTAGTGGGTCATAACTAGTTTCCATCCATCAGTAATTAAATATTCAGGGTCCCTTAAATTCTTTGAAGATGAGTGTTTTCCTGTGGAGATAAGAAAAGAACCCTGCCCCCAACCTATCTGTATTTCTTACCATCAGTATGATCGACATCCTTGTGAATGAATTGTTATTTATCTTTTCCAAGTGGCTTCTCTTCTTCAAACTGAACCTTTATTAATTTTGACGGTATCCACAATTTTCCTCTTGTGGAGACAAGAGCAAAACCCCTTCCCCAATACAGCACATCTCCTGGCTACCATTGTGAGGTCAGCACATCCTTGAAATAAACTGGTTGATTTAGTTCAGTAGACTTTTCCATTATCCAATGTCTTTCTGCAGCCGTTGTTCCCTTCTCATTAGCGTTGAGAAAATTCAAGGTTAACAAAGCATTATGTAACCTATTTCTGGGGGTGTTTTCCACCCCTTTCTGTTTGTTTAACATATCCTTTATAGTTCGATTTGATCTTTCTATGACTGCTTGATCTGTAGAATTATATGGTATACCTGTAGCATGCTTAATATTGTAATAATCAAAAAACCGTTTCATTTTCCTAGAGACATAAGCAGGACCATTATCCATCTTTATTTGTGTAGGTATACCCATGATAGCCATGACTTTTAATAAATGAGTGATTACTGAATCAGCTTTTTCTGAACTTAAAGCAGTTGCCCATTGAAAGCCTGAATAAGTATCAATGGTGTGATAAGCATATTTTAATTTGCCAAATTCTGGAAAGTGGAACACATCCATCTGACAAGTTTCATTCCTTTGAGTGCCATTTGGATTAGCCCCTGTAGGCAGTGGCGTTTGGTTATAGAAAGAGCAAGTAGGGCATTTCTTTACAATCTCCTTAGCTTGTTGCCATGTAATAGAAAACTCTTTCTTCAAGCCTTTGCTATTAACATGATGTTTTTTATGAAATTCAGAGGCCTGTAGCACACTACCAATCAACAATTGATCAATTTCTGCATTACCTTGTGCTAGAGGACCTGGCAGACACATATGGGATCAGACGTGTGTTATATACATAGGGCAAAGCCTATTCCTGATCATATCTTGTACCTGGATAAACAATTAGGTTAGTTCTGTATCATTAGGTATAAATTCAGCAGTTTCAATATATAAAATAACTCTTTTTGCATATTGTGAATCAGTAACTATATTAATAGTTCTTTAAAATCCCTTAGCACCATAAGAATGGCATATAATTCTGCCTTCTGGACAGAATCATAAGGACTTTGTTCCACCTTACTCAAGTCTTCTGATTTGTAACCTGCCTTCCCTGATTTATTGGCATCAGTACAAAATGTACAGGCTCCGGTTATTGGAGCATCACAGACAATTCGAGGAAGGATCCAAGAAGTTCTCTTTATGAAGTTAAGCCTCTTGCTTTTTGGATAGTTGTTATTAATGTCTCCCAAAAAATTAGCACAAGCTCTTTGCCATGGTTCATTATCTTCCCATAATTTCTTTAGTTCATCAGCAGTGAAAGGCACTATCATTTCTGCTGGGTCTATGCCTGCTAGTTGACGAAGTCTCAGCTTGCCTTTTATAATTAATTCAAAGACTTTTTCCACATAAGTTTTTAGTTTCTTACTTGGTTTATGTGGTAAAAAGATCCATTCCAAAATAATATCATCTCTCTGCATCAAAATTCTTGTAGGAGAAATTTTTGGTGGTAGTATGACGAGAATACAATTGAGCTCTGGATTCACCCTGTCCACATGTGCCTCTTGTAATTTTTCCTCAATCATTGTCAGTTCCTTTTCTGCTTCAGCTATTAATTCTCTGGGACTGTTCAAATATTTATCCAAGGTTTTGTTCAAATGAATTATTAGATCAGGGTTATCCCAATAGCTGGTCGTAGACTGGAAATGTCTCCTAACAGTCTTTGAAAGTCATTAAGAGTCCGTAGGTGATCTCTCCTAATTTGTGCCTTTTGTGTCTTAATTTTTTGCAAACCTATTTTATAACCTAAATAATTAACAGAATCTCCCCTCTGAATCTTTTCAGGAGCAATCTGCAATCCCTATTTAGGTAAAACTGTCTTTATTTCTTCAAACAGTCTTTCCAAGGTATCCATGTTTGAATCAGATAACAAATGTCGTCCATGTAATGATCGACTATCGACTTGGGAAATTTCTTGCGTATTATTTGCAATGGTTGCTTTACAAAATATTGGCACAGGGAGGGGCTCTTTAACATGTCCTGTGGGAGAACGGCCCACTGGTATCTCCTCGAAGGTTGAGAATTATTATAAGTAGTTACTGTGAAGGCAAACTTTTCTCTACCTTTTTCTTGTAAAGGTATAGTGAAGATACAATCCTTTAAATCAATAGCTATGAGAGACCATCCTTTTGGTAATAAAGAGGGGAAAGGAATTCCAGATTGCAGAGGGCCCATCGGTTGAATAACCTTGTTGATAGCCCTGAGATCTGTCACCATTCTCCATTTACCTGATTTTTTCTTAACCACAAATACAGGAGAATTCCAAGGGCTGGTAGATTCTTCTATATGTCCAGCATCTAATTGCTCTTGTACCAGCTGTTCTAAAGCCTGTAACTTTTTCTCAGCTAAAGGCCATTGCTTTGTCCATATTGGTTTCTCAGTCTACCATTTTAAAGGCAAGGCTGTTGGTATCTCTGAAGGGACATCAATTGCTTTGTGTTCTTGTACAGCTCGAACGGCCGGTTTTCTCCATTTGTAATATATTTTAATATTATTCTCAGAAATATAGGGCTCTAGAAATAGCAGGAATGTTAATTTGGGTATTCCATTGCTGTAATAGGTCACGACCCCATAAATTCACTACAATATTAGCTACATATGGCCTTAGTTTTCCTATTTGTCCTTCTAGCCCTATGCATTCAACCCATCTCGTGCTTTGCCTTACTCAAGATAGGGTTCCAATTCCCAGGAACTGAACATTTACAACCTGAAGAGGCCAATATGGATGCCAAGATTCTGGGGTAATGATACTTACATCTGCACCTGTGTCCAGCAGGCCAGTAATAAAAATGCCATTTACGCACACTCTTAGCTTTGGTCTTTGATCACTTATAGAAGTTTGCCAAAACACATGGAACTCATCCTTCAGATCATTATTGCTTGTAACAGTAGGCATGGGGCTTCCTAATTGTCCTGACGAGGCACGTTCTCTGCAGTAACTGGAAATGACTGAACCATATCTGCCAAGGGGGCCTGCGAGGCCGCCCCCCTCACGTTTCCCATCTGTAACAGGTTGCCTTGTCTATCTCTTGTAGACCTGCATTCATTCATCCAATGCCTGCCTTTCCCACATCTTCTACATAAACCTGAAGGCTGAGTCCTCCTATTTCTGTTATTTCTAGAAGATGCATTATTATTATTTCTGGAAATCCATTGTCTACAATTCCTTTTCATATAACCCATTTTGCCACAATTAAAACATTTGGTATTCTGATGCCATCTTTTACAATTGGAAATTGCTTCTTCTACCTATGCTTCAGTACCATAGTCAAATGTATCAACATTCAGTGTATGCAAGACCCATTCTTCCAAGGGCGATGATTTGATCTTTAAAGGCCCCAAGATCCTTTTGCATTCCACATTTGCATTTTCATAAGCCAAAGAATCAATTATTATACGTCTTGCTTCTGGGTCAGATATCCCTAATTGGTACAGCTTTAGTTAGTCTTTGTAAAAAGTCACTAAAGGGTTCTCTCTGACCCGGTTTAACTCTGACATATGATTCCATTCTCTGTCCTGGGTCTTAAACCCTGTCCCAAGCCCTTAAGGCTGCTGTAGTACATATGGATAGGGTGTGTTCATCATAATTAGCTTGTTCCTGAGGGTCGGAAAAGAGCCCTTCACCTAGAATTTGATCTAGGGAAATCTCAATTCCCTTCACTTTTTCCTGCTGTTCTAAAAGTCTAGCCTCTTGCCTGAATAAGCATTTCCAATTCAATTGCAGTCCACTCTCAAGGACCACAGAAGCCAATTGAATCCAGTCAAAGGGTGTGGCTTTGTTTGTTACTGACCATGATTTTAGCATCTCTTTAACAAAGGAGGCCTGCCCTTGGGCTTCCCACAGGTCAGGGAACCCTGATTGCTCTTTGAGCAGATGAGGGGGGACTTGATCGGGGAGGAGGAGGGAAATGGGAAGCGGTTGCGGGGAGGAGGCAGAAATCCTTAATAAATAAATAAATTTAAAAAAAAGGAGGCCTGCATCCCAAAATTCATAACAGCCTGTTTAATTTCTTTCAGATCATTCATATGGACAGGCTCCCATGTATCTTCCTTGATGACCCTAGGGTTTCTGGAACCAATCACTTTCTCTGTTGTTATTACTGGAAAGGCAGGTAGAGCTTTAGGTAGAGCTTTGTGGGAATTATCCCGGAAAGATTTACTCACAGATGGAGTTAAAATTTGCCTTTCTACCCTTTGCTCCTCTTCATCAGAATTTAGAATTTCCTCAATCTTTTCAATTCTATTCACCATTGCCTTCTGCAAGGCCTGAATCTCCTGTCCAGAATTATGTTCCAAAGCCTTCATTGAGGATTCTAAGGTATGAAGTTCGTTCATTAGAGATAACATCTCATCTTTGGACATAATTTTCATGGCATGAATCATGCCTTCTTGCATTGACAATCTGTCAGCCAATCTGTCATATCCTTTAGACAAAATCCGATTGTCACATTCAGCAGTTTTTATTCTCTCAGTTAATGTTTCAGTTCCTACAGAAAGGGACTGAAGTTTGCAATCCAAATCAGCTGTTCCCTCTTCCATAGTAGTGAAGTTCTCCTTAATATTAGACTGTACCTTTTCTAAATTTTGCTCAGTTAACCGAATCATGTTAGACAAAGATCTATTCTCTTCCTGGAGAACTTCAAACTGATTCTTGAGGAGATTTTTGTCAGTCTCAATTGTTTTTAAGCGTTCAACCTCTGCCTTAAGAATCCTGGATTTGTCTTGTGATGTGGGAATGTCATATATCAATCTGTTGATTTCATTGGTTAAGCAATAAAGAAACTGCTTGGCTGGCCCTCATAGGTTAAAACATAGGTAGGCGGAGTAAACAAAACAGAATTCTGGGAGAAAGAAGCTGAGTCAGGAGTCGCCATGATTCTCCCACTCCAGGCAGACGTAGGTTAAGATCATTCCTGGTAAGCCAGCTCATGGGCTAAACAGATTATTAGAAATGGGCTAGTCCAGGTGCGAGAGTTAGCCGAGAAAAGGCTAGATATAATGGGCCAAGCGGTGTTTAAAAGAATACAGTTTCTGTGTAATTATTTCGGGGCATAAGCTAGAGCTAGCCATGTGGGCGGCCGGGTGCCAGGACGCAGCCCTGCCGCTCATATTACAACAGAGTGGCGCCCGACGTGATGGACTAAATCCACTTAAAAACCTGAGAAGGCTTAAAAATAAGGGAGAGTTTAACACAGATTTTTGCTGTTTGTTGGTGGCGTGCTGTAGAGAGATTTTCTGATTCTGCATCAGCAGCAGAAAAAACGCTGCATCATTTTAAAGTGCGGCTTCCTGGGGCTGTGCTGCCAGCATGAACTCTGGCTTTAAAGCATTTCAATGGATTTTATGGGACTGGATGTTTGTGTTCCCGCTTGGGATCAGAAGGAGGGTGCTCTGAGACCGTGCTGATGGCTCAGCACTCCCTGCCTGCACCTGGGCAGACAGCCGAATCAGGCTTAGGCAGGCGGGAGAGCATGGCGGATTAGGACTGTGCAGTGCTCTGCGTGTCAGATTTGGATGTAACTCGGATGAAAAGAATTTCTGTGCTGCACGCTCAGTCTCAGAATTAAAGTGCTGAGTGCCGCTCCTACCTGGCGGCCCCAGAGTTAGCACAAAATGGTATGTCCTCCATTTTGAAATTTTCCTGACTCAGCAGCAGGAAAAAACTGGCCGTTTTAAAATGCCGGCTTTCTGGGCTGTGCCGCCATTGTGATCTCTGTCTGGCTTCTGCGGGAGACAGAGCTTTTGAATAGAGGATTTGGAGTAAGTGCTACGATTTGTTTGATGGCAACTAGACTCACTGTGTGCCTTAAAGAAAGTCATTGCCTGCTGCGGCTCAGAGGCACAAGCGGCTCTGCCATGTAGGACTGGGCGGGGCAAGCTGGCAGTACCTGTTTTTGACCTAGGAATGTCACAGCTTAGATTCTTAAGCGCCTAGTGATTTAAAGGCATAAAACAAAGTGCTCCTGGATAGAAAAAAAAAACTACAGATTCATAATAAAACAGATTCAGACACTGTTGGATGAATGTACGTAGGCTTGGGAGAGAGAAGAAAAAGAATATAAAAAAGAAAGTTAATGTCTTTAAAAAAGGGCAAAGTCTTTAAAGAGACAGAGTACAGATAGTTAAGAGATTAAAAGAAATAAAGAAAAATAAGCCATGTAAAAATGGAAAATTCACAGAGAGTCTGGATTATGTACATTGTGTTTTCTTTAAAATTTTTGACTGTGAAGGAGCTAAGTACAGAGAGACATTTCATTACATGGGCTGCCAAGCTAAACCAGAATGGATATAAGGGTATTATGATTTCAAAATTTGGGTCTAAGGATATGATGCTTTGGAGAGGGTCTTCTTTTGTTTTCACAGAGGACCAGACCCTGTGGATTGCATCTATCCCGATATGGTATGATAGACCACAACATCCCGAAAAGTTCCTGTGAACACCCTCAAAAAATTACTTCACTCAACTGCCAACTGAGATAAACCTGGCACACAGGTTACACCCTAAATGATCTGATTAACAGCACCCCATTCAGCAGGAAGCAGTTTGGAGAGAAAAAACTGTGCCCATGTTCCCAAAATATTGTTTATAAATGTTCTTTTACATTTAAAGGGGGGAAATGATATAGATATGAATAATTTGCATTGGTATGGATTTTAAGGTCAATTTTGTTATATGTATATGTATTTCTGATCTTGATTAAGGTATTGTGATTGTGTAGTTCATTTTTAAAATGTAATGTATAATTAGGAAATATAGGTTGTTGATGGATAATCATAAATAATAGTCAAGTTTGTAGTCATGTTACTTAGATTTTCTAGATATATAGAGATATATTTCAGATAGGCATTCTTCATATCTCTCAAAGGCTACAGAATATGGCATTTAAAATATTTTAATAACTTAGGACTTTTCATGACAATGAGACACTCTGCTCCTGGCAGCACCAATGTACTTCAAGAGGAAGATGGGCATCGAAGAGGCTCGTTATGGAGTTTGATAGCCATTTGGGCAAGAAACTGCTCTTGCCTGGACTGATGCATAAACTGGACACAAAGAACCCACAGAGAGAGGACTGCTGAACTTGCCTAAATATGAGATGGTCTTTCGGGGTTCCTGACTCATGAAAGAGTCTGCGAGACATTCTGCAGGATACAGCAGAAAGTGACTGAACTGTCTTTGGAATTTCCTGCTTGATGAAAATGTCTGCTGGATATGGGCCTGAAGGCTGAAGATGGATGCCCCAACGGTACAAAAGAACTTTGGGTGACTGTCGAGGCAGTGAGATGTCTCTGTCATTTCTAGAGTTTTCTTATTTCTTGTTTACTTAGGTAGTATTATATCCTTCTGGAGTCTTTGATGGAGTTGAAGAATGAATAGATAGTTATAGTTTTCCTTAGTTATGATAAAAGATAAAATAGATATAAATATTGTAACTGTAATTCTTGCTTGATAACTGTTTTGTTATATGTAATTTTGCTATGTTAAAGTAAAAGCTTTCCTTTTTTGTTTAAACAGAAAAAGGGGAAGTGATGTGGGAGTGTCATGTATCAATCTGTTGATTTCATTGGTTAAGCAATAAAGAAACTGCTTGGCTGGCCCTCATAGGTTAAAACATAGGTAGGCAGAGTAAACAGAACAGAATTCTGGGAGAAAGAAGCTGAGTCAGGAGTCGCCATGATTCTCCCACTCCAGGCAGACGTAGGTTAAGATCATTCCTGGTAAGCCAGCTCATGGGCTAAACAGATTATTAGAAATGGGCTAGTCCAGGTGCGAGAGTTAGCCGAGAAAAGGCTAGATATAATGGGCCAAGCGGTGTTTAAAAGAATACAGTTTCTGTGTAATTATTTCGGGGCATAAGCTAGAGCTAGCCATGTGGGCGGCCGGGTGCCAGGACGCAGCCCTGCCGCTCCTATTACAACAGTCTTGTAAAGACTTTATCATATTTCTATTATCAAACCATATAGTACCAAGGAAAACTACGAATCCCAGAAAGATCCATAGATGTGGGGTGACAGACACCTCTTGTAAAATCTCCCACATGGTACAATCAAAAAGGCTGTTAAAGTCTTGAATGGTGACGTTTTCAGACAGTTTTAATCAAATCTGTATTTATTTTTATTTATAAAAAATTTTTTTCCTGTAATGACCGTTTCCTGCCAGTAGATAGTGAAGTGCACCTGAGTCCACGTGGCTGGGAAGTCAGAGAAACTAATACTCAAAACCAAAAGTTAATTGTAAACAGCAGGGGGAAGGGCTAGGAAACAGGGCAGAGCCGAACTCAGCCACCTGTGGGGAGGGGGACTCAGAGCAGTCACGTGCGCGGAGTGGCGTTGTGTACGCTGTTTTTGCTGCTAGGTGCTCAGGGGGTGCCCTGAATTCAGGGACGCACCACTGTTGCTAGGCCTGAGCAAGTCTGGCGGGCTGGGCCAAGTCGCCAATCTGCGGAGCCAGGGCTGTAGCAGGCTCGGCCTGAGTCATGTGTGTCCTGCGCTCTGTTTACCCAGGCAGCCGGGTGGCTGCAAGGCCAGCAGCCTGTGTAAGAGGCTCCGTTTGCTCATGCACGTGGAGAGTCCCGCTGGTGCTGGCGCCTGAATGTGTAGCTGGGTCACTACCTGGGCAGTGAACCACTGTGCTCTGGGAGACCCGCTGAAAGCTGAATTGAAACATTCTCTCAAAAAGCCGAATCCGCGGTGCCACAGGGCTGCACTCAGCAGCGGAGGCAAAAAAGCCTGATGTTGAACACCAAGATGTTACGGTGTAAATGAACAGCAGACAGAAATTATAATAAAATATTCAGCTTTAATAAGGGAAGAAATTACAAAGCCGAGGTTCCCGGGGAGAACAGGAAAAACAGAAGGGAAGGTGGGGAGCACACCCGCAATATTTACAAGTAAATAATATCCTCAGGGGACCCTGCCCTACAAGCAAGGTGATTGGCTGGGCTTCCCCTACAAGTAGATAAAAGCATTTGCTTCTGCTGCTGACCTGAGTTTAAACCCTGGAATCCAAGTAAAAGTTGAAGGAGAGAATCAGCTCCACAAAACTGTGCTCTATGATCATGACATCAAAAATAAAATAATTAATACAGAGTAATACAAATGATTGTACTTACTTAATTAACAAATCTCATATAATAAAAACAAACAAATAAAAAACTGGAGCTTGCCAGCAGTTGAGAGACCTGCAAGCAGGTGGCATCACTAGACTCGGTTCCCAAAAGAACCCTCCACTGCCTACCCCCGTATATGTCAGCATCCTCCCCATGGACAGCCCTCTCAGGCAACATCAGCAGCTCCTATAGGCACAAGAACTACCTCCAACACTTGGAAGAAGGGATGGTTAAACATCAGTGTAAGAATACATTCAACAGCCGGGCGGTGGTGGCACACACCTTTAATCCCAGCACTCGGGAGGCAGAGGCAGGCGGATCTCTGTGAGCTCGAGGCCAGCCTGGTCTACAAGAGCTAGTTCCAGGACAGAAACCAAAAGCTACGGAGAAACCCTGTCTCAAAAATCAAAAAAAAAAAAAAATACATTCAACAACATAAAGGGCCATATGACACCACCAGAACCCAGTGGTTCTACAACAGCAAGACCTGAACATCCCAACATAGATGAAGCAGACAAAAAATGACCTTAAAAATAACTTTATGAAGATGTTAGGAGCCCTTAAAGATGAAATGAAAAATTCCCTTAAAGAAATTGAGAAAAAACAAAAAATTGGAAGAAATCAGTAAACCCCTTAAAGAAAGAGAAGAAAGTCAAGTAAAAATAATCAACAGGTAAAGAAAACAGTTCAAGACTTCAAAATGAAATAGAGGCAACAAAGAAAACACAAACTGAGGTAATTCTGGAAATGGAAAATCTGGGTAAGTGAACAGGAACTGCAGATGCCCATCACCAACAGAATAGAGGAAATAGATTCATCAGTCAAAGAAAACATTAAATCAAAAATATTCTTAATACAAACCATCCAGGAAATCTGGGACACCATTAAAAGACCAAACCTAAGAATAATAGGGATAGAAGGAGAATTCCAGCTCAAAGGCACAGAAAATATATTCAACAAAATCATAGAAGAAAACTTTCCCAACCTAAAGAAGGACATGCCTATGAAAGTACAGGAAGCTTAAAGAACACCAAATAAATTGGATCAGAAGAGAAAATATCCTTGCCATATAATAATCAAAACACTAAACATATAGAATAAAGGTAAAATATTAAGAGCTGCAAAGGAGAAAGGCCAAGCAACATATAAAGGCAGACATATCAGAATTACACCCAACTTCTTAATGGAAACTCTGAAAGACAGAAAATCCTGGGCAGATGTTTTACATACTCCAAGAGACCACGGATGCCAGTCCAGACTACTATACCCAGCAAAACTTTCAGTCACCACAGATAGAGAAAACAAGATATTCCATGAAAAAAAAAACAGATCTAAACAATACTTATCCACAAATCCAGTCCTACAGAAAGTATTTGAAGGTAAACTCCAAGGAAGTTAGCTGCAAGCATGAAAATACAGACACTAGCTAATCCCACACGAGCAAAACCCAAAGAAGGGAAACAAACATGCACTACCACCACCAACAACAACACCAAAAAAATAACAAGAATTAACCATCACTGGTCATTAATATCCCTTAATATCAATGCACTCAATTCACCTATAAAAGCTCACAGGCTAATAAAATGGATACAAAAACAGGATCCATCCTTCTGCTGCATACAAGAAACATACCTCAATGTCAAAGATAGGAATTACCTTGGGGTGAAGGACTGGGAAAAGATTCCCAATCAGATATACCTAAGAAACAAGCTGGTATAGCTATACTAATATCTAACAAAATAAACTTCAAACTAAAATTAATCAAAAGAGATGGAGAAGGAAATTTTATATTCATCAAAGGAAAACCCCATTAAGATGAACTCTCAATTCTGAACATTTATGCCCCAAACACAAGGTCACCCACACTTGTAAAAGAAACATTTCTAAAGCTTAAATCACACATTAAACCCCACACACTAATAGTGGGAGATTTCAACACCCCTTTCTCATCAATGGACAGAAACTTACAGAGAAATAAGGGAACTAACAAACGTTATGACTCAAATGGACTTATAGAATGTAGGACCCAGCCATGACAAGCTCAATAGAGGCCTGAGTCTCAGTAGTTTACCCTGGTGCCAAGAAAGACCACAAACTGAGACTGCTCAGGCACCACCCAGGAACAGACCATCCAACGGAAATTCCTAATGTTCCAACCAGCCAGCACACACCTATGGCTTTTCACCAGGACACTCCTAGACAAATGTCAGCCAAGCAAGAGTCCTGAGCCTTAGAAATCCCTCACCTCCATCGTTGCTACTACAAAAACCCAACCCCAGCTGAGCTTGGGGCTCTTCCACCACTCCAATACGTCGGATACACAGAGAGTCCGAGTTTACAAACTTGTGTTAGAATAAAGGCTCTTTGCTTTTACATACAGGACTCGGTCTTAGTTTGTTTGGGGGGGAGGACACTCCATGATCTGGGCATAACATAGAACATTTCACCTAAACACAAAAGAATATATCTTCTCGGCACCTCATGGAACCTTCTCTAAAACTGACCACACACTTGGTGACAAAATCTCAACAGTTACAAAAAAATAAAAAAAAAGGAAAAAAGAAAAACCCCCTATATCTTATCGGATCACCATGGGTTAAAGAAGAGATCTCCTGGGTAAACTGGGGGTGGGGTGAGGAGATGAAGGATGGGAACTTGAGGGAGAGGGTGGGGCAGGTGCAAGAGGGGTTTGCGGGGGCAGGATGAAGGGCTAGGGAGAAATTTACTGCCAGAGAAACTCCCAGGAATCCACAAGGATGACCTCAGCTAAGAACCCCTAGCAATAGTGGAGAGGGAACCGGAAATGGCCTTCTACCATAAGCAGATGATGACCCTATTGTCATCACAGAGCCTTCATCCAGTAACTGATGGAAGCAGATGCAACAATCAATGGCCAATCACTGGGCTGAGCTCTAGGAGTCCTCCTGAAGAAAGAGAGGAGGGATTGTACCAGCTGAATGGAGGGAGGATCAAGGTCATGACAGAGGAACACACAGAGACAGCTGACTTGAGCTCCTGGGAGCACATGAACTCTGGACCAATAGTTAGGTAACCTGCATGGGACCCATCTAGGCTCTGTGCATGTGTATGACAGTTGTATAGTTTGGTCTGTTTTTAAGGCTACTAACTGCGAGATCAGTACCTGCCCCTGCTGCTTAACTGACTTTGGGGAACCTGTTTCCCATGCTGGATTGCTTAGCCTAATCTTTTTTACAGGGGAAGGAACTTGGTCCTGCCTCAACTTGATGTGCTATGCTATGTTCAAGCCCATGGGAGGCTTGCCCCTCTCTGAGTGGAGATGGAAGAGGAATGGATGGATGGGGAAAGGGGTAGATGGGACTCAGGGCAGGGAGGGAATGGGAGGAGAAGAGGGTGGTTGGTATATAAATAAAGGGAAAATGTTAATTAAAAAAACCCTGTGGGCTGGACAGCGGTGGCACACACCTTTAACATCAGCACTCGGGAGGCAGAGGAAGGCAGATGTCTGTGAGTCTGAGGTCAGGCTGAGCTGCAAGAGCTAGTTCCAGGACAGATTCCAAAGCTACGGAGAAACCCTATCTCAAAAACAACAAAAAAACCCAAATAAACAAAAAGCCCTACGCTTTAACCTCTGTAGTTGCACCATGGCACATGCGCATGTGTGCGTACATGCGCACACACACACATAATAATAATAATAATAATAATAATAATAATAATAATAATATATAAGAGAGTGCAGTCTGTAGCAGAATTGAATCGTCGTGTCTTAACAGACTTATGATCTTTGTTGAGTTTGTTACTTGATTTAGGTTTTAGTCACCTCATCTAAATAGGTACACTGATAGCAGCTATGCTGTAGAGCTGTTTTGGTTTTTTTAAAAAAAATATTTATTTATTATGTATATAATATTCTGTCTACATGTATGCCTGCAGGCCAGAAGAGGGCACCAGACCTCATTATAGATGGTTATGAGCCACCATGTGGTTGCTGGGAATTGAACTCAGAACCTTTGGAAGAGCAGGCAATGCTCTTAACCGCTGAGCCATCTCTCTAGCCCCTGTAGAGCTGTTTTGAAGACTGACATCTGTGATTCTTCTAAGACTAATTGACACACAGTAAACATGTGCAATTATGTAGTGTTTCAGGGTGGGGTGAGGTGGGGAGGTGAATAAAAAAAAGAAAAAAGAATATAGTGTTTCTTATTTAGTAATATTAATTAGTCTAAAGCTTTAACTAGTCCTGTTCTGCAAAGTGAATTCTCCTCAATTTTGGAAACATTTGAAAACATTACATTCTTGTTAGGATATTTTATGTTTCTTGAAAAGAAGTAAGGAGGATTTGTAAGTCAGAACAGCGGTGGACCAGATGCAAGGAAATGATAGCACCCACACAGAAAAACAAAGCAAAACAAACAAACAAAAACAAGGAGCTGCAGATGAGTGAGAAGCCAGCACTATTTGCTTTTGGCTACCACTGAGAGAGCCAGGCTGAACTAGCCACATTCTGGAATACTTTTAGCAC
Organism: Microtus oregoni; assembly: GCF_018167655.1. Lineage (NCBI taxonomy): Eukaryota > Metazoa > Chordata > Mammalia > Rodentia > Cricetidae > Microtus > Microtus oregoni. Next base: position 59,307,033 of record NW_024543061.1, read on the forward strand.
CTAAGGAGTATGTTAGAGCCACAGGAAGAATGCCAAAGCTATCCTGAGCAGTGAATTCAGAGTTTCAAAGGACTTAAAGTTAAACAGGCAGAAAGTTTCACTAGCCATCACTCTTACACCTTGGCTCTTCCAGAGCTGAAGCTGCCAAAGTTTCTGCCTGGAGAAATGGCAGAGACTGCAGGTAAGTGCATGGCAGGACTACATGGGGCGTATAAGTGCATTAGCCAACAGGGGAAATAATGAAAGCTCAAATGCCCAATGGCGACAGAAAAATATTGCATGTGTGAGATTGAGTACAACTTCATAGCAGTAGAAAGCAACAAATTATAGCTATGTTTACCAATATGGACACATTTCAAATTTTTAACATAGTGAAAAACAACAGAATATGTGTAAGGGGTTGGAGGGATGGCTCTGAAGTTAAGAACACTGACTACGCTTCTAGAGGACCCAGGTTTGAAATCCAGAACCTACATGGCAGCCAACATCCTCTTCTGACCATCATTGGCACTGCATGCACATGGTGTGCAGACATACATGCAGGCAAGACACCCACACACATAAAACAAAAATAAGTGTGGTCGTTTGAATGAGAAAGGTCCCATAGGCTCATAGATTTGGATGCTTGGTCACCAGAATCAAACTGTTTGGGAAGGATTAGAATCTCTCTCTCTCTCTCTCTCTCTCTCTCTCTCTCTCTCTCTCTCTCCCTCCTTCCCTCCCTTTCCCTATCTCTCTGTCTTCCCCTCTCCCTCTCTCACCTAATGCTCTAGCCCCATACCTGTCTGCTTCCTGCCATAATGACCATGAACTAACCCTCTGAAACAGTAAGCAAGGCCCCTGATTAAATGCTTTTTTTATGAGACAGAGTTGCCTTGGTCATGGTGTCTCCTCACAGCAATAGAACACTAACTAAGACAATAAATAAATCTCAAAAAAGTTTTAAGAATACTTCTAAAAAAGGTTGTGATGTCACACATCTGTAATCCTAACATTCAAGAGACTGAGAAAAATTAGAACAATAAAAAGTCCACTCTATATACTAGCAAAGAAAGCCATAGACGCCATGATGAAAGTCAGGACAGTGTTGTCTGGTAAGAACAAGAAAGTGATGGCCTAAGACTATCAAGCAGGAAGGTGGAGGGTGTGTTTCTTTTCTTTTTGATTTTTTTTTTTTTGAAGCACTGTATAGTGCCAATTATCCTGGAACTCTGTAGATCAGGCTGGCCTTGAACTCAGAGATCCACCTGCCTCTGCCTCCCAAGTGCTGGGTTTAGAGGTATGTGGCTCAAGAAGGTATACTTCAAGCCACTGGGAATGCTATAGTCTGAACTAGATGTGCGTATAGACATATCCACAACACTAGTATTTGAACAATACAGTTGTAGAGATTCTTTCATGTACATTTTGCATTTTGACACATTAAATGATATATAAGGAGAGTAGTAATCACAGACTAGTGTGCTAAGTTTCATGAATGTGGATGGTACCATGGGCATGTGTTGCATGGAGCTGCTTGTTTGTCCCAGCCACCCAGAACCAAAATAATCACACAGAACTTGTACTAATTAAATCACTGCTTGGTCCATTAGCTCTAACTTCTTATTGGCTAACTCTTACATCTTAATTTAACCCATCTCCATTAATCTGGGTATTGCCATGTGGCTCTGGCTTGCCGGCAAGATTCTAACCACTGTCTGTCTCAGGCAGAGGATTCATGGCTTCTTTCTCTCTGCCTTCTTCTCCCAGCATTCAGTCCAGTTTTCCCCGCCTAGCTCTGTTCCCCTACAGCTCTGCTATAGGCCCAAAGCAGTTCCTTTATTAACCAATGAAAGCAGCACATAGACAGAAGGACCTCCTGCACCAGGCATGAGAGCAGAAAACACGGGTGAAGCACAATTAATAAAAACTCAGAGACAGAAATTAGGATTCAACCTAAAGGTTAGAAAGAAAGCAGCCAGCCACTGGTTCTTACCTCGACCTCGGTCCGAAAACAGCGACTGTCTCCAGGAATCTCAGGACGAGATTGTGTCTGAGAGCTGTCCCCTCCCGTTTTACGTTCCTCTCTAGGGCTGGGATTAAAGGCAAGCACCACCCGGTTTCTATGGCAAACTAGTGTGGCCACTGGGATTAAAGGTGTGTGTTAACACTGCCTGGTCTGTAAGGCTGACCAGTGGGGCCGTTTTACTCTCTGATTTTCAGGCAAGCTTTATTTGTTAAGATACAAGTCACTACACATGGGCACCTGTTGTTTTTTGCAGCTAAAGCGCGGGAGGGCTAAAGGCTTATGAATTGCAGGGGTGTGAGTCACAGCTGGGAGGTTTCCTGGCAAGAAGCAAGGAGGCGTCTTCCAAGCAGAAGAACAGCACAGGCAAAGGATCAGGTTCTCCCAGGTACAGTCTCACCTGGTGAGTGTGCGCACACGCGTATTTAGTCAGATTGCTGACGAAAGAAACAGCTCTCACCATCAAGAAAGAAAAATATGAATATGAGTGGCCATGGCTGAGGAACACCAAATTAGGTTTCCCCCAAATGCCATGTTCCAATGAGGTAGTAATTTTATGAACTTTTTATAACAACAGAACAAAGTCAACACAACGCACTTACAAATACATTGGTGGGTACATCAGGTGGGCGGGTTATAGGAAATTGAGGAAAACTCTACCACAGGCCTTGGATGCTATCTGACAGCATTCTTAGCCTTTTGGTTGGTTAGAAACTAAGAGCCTGCTTGTACTGTATGCATGATTTACCTAAGGGTCACAAAGTTGCTAGGTCACATACAGAGAAGAGCAACACATGGCTATTAATGGGTCCAAAGGTGACCCAAGAAAATTTGGCTCTGAGGTTGTGACATTCTAAATTTCCACAGTCATTGACTGATTAATCAGTTAAACATCCTTGCATCCTCAGATACAGCTTGCTAAGGGTTGGTGTAACCCTCAGATCCTTGCATCCTCAGAGCCATGCATTAGTGGTATCTGGAGAATGACGCTTTTGAAGGTGATTGGTCATTAAAGGCCCTTCCCTTGTGAATGGATGAATAGTGTGCCGGCTAGTTTGATGTCAGCTTGACACAAAGTCATCTGAGATAAGGGAACCTCCATTAAGAAAACGCTTCCATGAGATTCTGCTGTAGGCAGTCCTGTAGAGCATTTTCTTAATTAGTGACTGATAGGTGATGGTCCAGCCCATTGTAGGTGGGGCTTACCCTGTTCTGGTGGTCCTGGGTTCTATAAGAAAGCAGGATAAGCAAGTCATGAGGAACAAGACAGAAAGAAGCACCCTTCTATGGCCTCTTCATTGGCTCCAGTTTCCTGCCCTGCTTGGAGTTCCTTTCCTGACTACCTTTAATGAAGAACAATGACAGGAGTATAAGCCAAATAAACCCTTTCCTCCCCAAATTGTTTTTGGCCATGGTGTTTCATCACAGCAACAGTAATCCTAACTTAGACAAATAAGTTATCAAGGTAATATCTTGGTCATTAAAATGAGCTTTCTCCGTTTCTATTGTGGTGCCCTTCATCATGTTAGGATTCAGCAAGGCATTGCACCTGATAGATGCTCAGCAGCTGCTAGCCTGATGCTTTTGGACCTCAGCCTCCGGATCTAGGAGCTAAGTAAGTCTCAATTTCTTATAATGACTGTGGCATCCCATTATAGCAAGAGAAAATGAATTATGACAGATCTAAGACAATGTTGAAAAGGAAACTAATAATAATAAATAGCTGTATTAGACATGAGGAAAACTTACAAATCATTTGTTTAAGAAACTATAAATTAAGAATAAAATAAAACCAAAACAAAGAGAAGAAAAATAGCAAATAAAAGTAGGCACTCAGCAGAGAAGTGTTAGACAGGGAGAGGGCCAGTGACTGGGCCAGGGTACCCACCCAGTCAGCAGACCCCAGCAAAACCACTGGGACATATGCACCAGTGGGCTGGAGTCAACAGCATGGAACCTGTTCTACAGCATCATATTAGCGATCGTAAGAAGTGGAATTGCAAATAGAGTCCATCCAGCAGCATAAAGCATGTGATGGAGAAAACACACTGCTGCTGTTCCCCGACACTGTCTATTACCCTGCAGCAAGTACTGAACTCTGAAACCAAATTCTCTGGAAAGAGAAAATACTGTACAGCCACAGTCTGATGTTCTAAAAGCTCTTCCCCACCCACATGTTGTAATGGGATCTCAAAACTTGCAACACACACAAACAGGTCCATCCATAACACTCAGAAAGCAGGAGCTGCTGGTGCCAATTGTTCCAAAGTGTTCGTTCCAGACACGTGTGCGCGCGCGCGCACACACACACACACACACACACACACACACACACCTTGAGAAGTCAAGAAAGCATGACTGTTAAAATCAAGACAGGACATTGCTCAGAACACATCCCTGTGTGATGATGTCTCTTCCCCACCTTCACAGCTGACTCTGCATTCCGGCCCTGATCTAACAGACCCCATCCATCCCCTGCTACCACTCAGAAACGAGAGACAGCCCAAGTTCAGCACATCCTGTGGATCACTTGTCAGTCTCAGGGCACGGAACCTTTCTTTACAGTGAAACCATTAAGGGGGGGCTGCCCCTGCTTTGCCACCCGGGGCCTGAGCTCCCCTCAGAGCCCTTGCCATTCTTCTGCCTACCTGTCTCTCTATCCACAGAATTAGTGATTCTTCCAATCTCTTCCCCAAAGGACAATCGGTCTCACTGTCTTCCTGGAACCATGGACCTGAAGTCTTTCAATGACTACTCTGAGGATCACCACTTCAATATTAATTGATTCCAGTAATAATGAACTGGATAAAATACCAGACAAACAACTTGAAGAAATTAGAGGCAGATGTGCAACCGAATCAGAGAAGATATGAATAAACTTCTAAATGGATAGAAAGAGAGTGCAAGTCATTAAATTAAATAAAAGAAGTCAGTATATGATATAAAAAGTAAATTAAAAAGAAAACTGAAAAATTGAAACTTTGGAAGCAAAAGTTTACTTCATCAAAAAAATAATGGAAAGTTTTACCATTAAAATTGATCAAGTAGAATACAGAATATCAGGACCTGAAGACAGGGGGATGAATTAAAAGAGTCAGGTAACTATTAATGAGAGTATGGACAGAGCTTGAAAGACCTGCAAGACATCATTAAAAGGTCAAGTTTATGAAGCATGGGCATAGAAAAGGTATAAGCTAAAACACAGAAAGTAGATTCGATTCAGATCATTTCCTAAGTTTAGGAAAGAGATGGGTGTCCAGATGTAGGAGGCCTTGAGAACAGCAAACACAGAATCAGATTAGAAGCCACATCTCCAGCACCATGCCTGTCTGCCTGCTGCCATGCTCCCTGCCATGGTCATGGACTCTATCCCTCTGATACTGTAAGCCCAAAATAAACTTTTTCTCCTATAAGTTTCCTTTGTCATGATATCTTCTCAGAGCATTAGAAAAATAACTAAGACATTTTCTTTGCTCTACATACCTAACACTTTCGCCATAATATGGTATGAGACGTTTCTTTCCTGATCCTATCTGTTGAATGAGGCAGAAAGATAACAGGGACTGGCCTGGGCTTTTGAAACCTCAAAGTTTGCTCCTAGTGACACACCACCTCGAACAAGGCCACGCCTCCTAATCCTTCCCAAATGGTTCCACCAACTGGGGACCAAGCATTCAAACAGATGAGTCTATGGAGGCCATTCTCACTCAGACCACTACAGAAAGAATATTGAAAGTTTCAAGAGAGAAGCGCCAAGTTCTAGGAAGACATAGAGAGATCCATTTCAAGCTCTGAAACCCCACTGCCAACTCAAATCACTGTACCCAGAACAACTATTCTTTAAAATCAGAGGAGTGCACCAACTAGGTTTATGTCAGCTTCATACAAGCTAGAGTCACGTGAAAGGAGGAACCTCAATTGAGAAAATGACGTAAGATCAGGCTGTAGGACACTTTCTTAATTAGTGACTGATGGGGGAGTCCAGCCCACTGTGGATGTAACCACCTGTGGGTTCTATAAGAAAGCAGGCTGAGCAAGCCACGATGAGCAATCCAGTAGGCAGCACCCCATTCATGGCACCCCATTGGCTCCTGTCTCCAGGTTCCTGCCTTGTTTGAGTTCCTGTCCTGACTTCCTCCTGTGATGGATTCTGGATGTGGAAGCATAAGGTGGATCAACCCTTTCCTCCCCAGCTTATTTTTTGTCATGATGTTTCATCACAGAATAATAACCCAAACCAAGACAGAAATTAGTACCAAGATTGGGGTATTGCTGTGACAGACGTAACCATACAGCTCTGGGGGAGAATTATTGAAGGACTTTGGAGCTGTGGCTACAAAAGTCATTTGGTGTTGAGAGCTCAGTGGGCTGTTCTTTAGGAATTTAGAAGATGCGAGTGCTGAGGATAAGGCCTGGCTCGTAAATTTCAAAGGGAAGCAAAGACTCTATTGATCATATGTGTGAAGAATCTGCGCTATCTGTTCATCTGACAGTGATTTCCACGAGACCAAACTGCTAAAGTAAAACCTTTGTTTGGATGGGACAATGGATGCTGGTCAGCAGGGATTGATGAATTAGCACTGATTAAGAAGATGCCATGAGTCAGGTGGTGATAGTGCACACCTTTAATCCCATCACCGGGGAGGCAGAAGCAAGTGGATCTCTGTGAATTTGAGGGCAGCCTGATCTACAAGAGCTAGTTCTAGGACAGGCTCCAAAGCTAGAGAGAAACCCTGTCTTGAAAAACAAAACAAAAAAGAAAATGCCATCATCATTAAGTTGAACTATTCTGGGAAGTATTTCCTCCAAGTCAGCACATGCAAACTGTGGCCAGAGGTGTACCTTGTGCTGTACCAAATAAACCTTGGTCCTATATAAAAATCTCTCAGGCTACACTAGTTTTGAAGGCATGAAGGGGTCATGGAGAACAGCTGAGGCCTGGCACTGTGAGGGGCCAGGAGAGGCCATTGGAGTAACAGTGGAAGCTCCAAGATTGGAGGGGTCATGGGGAAAAGTTGAGGCTTTGTACCATAGAGAGAGTCCAGGAAAGGCTACTGGTAAAAATGCAGCCCCGTTATACTGGCATTTTGGTGATGCCAGTACTTTGGGAGGATCACCAAACACAGCAGCAGCTGTGGCATGCAGATGACTGGAGTTTAGAAAGCAAGCTGTGTGTGTTGCGGAGGGCAGAGCCAGAGAAGGGACTGGCGCCCCTCAGAGGAGCCCAGAAGGTTAGGAATGGGTCCCAGACACTGGACGTGGAGTGATTTCCACTGTTGGGGTGTGGTCTTGCGTTATTCAGTTTGAGACTCTGCCCTGGTCCTCCCCTCTTGAAGTGAGAGTATTTTTTGGGTTTTTTGTTTGTTTGTTTTGTTTTGTTTTGGGTTTTGTTTTGTTTTGTTTTGTTTTGAGACAGGGTTTCTCTGTAGCTTTGGAGCTTGTCCTGGAACTAGCTCTTGTAGACCAGGCTGGCCTCGAACACACAGAGATCCACCTGCCTCTGCCTCCCGAGTGCTGGGATTAAAGGAGTGTGCCACCACCGCCCAGCAGAGTATTTTTACTTTTAAAGGAGCCCATGGCCAAGAGACTTCAAACTTTTAAAGAGATGTTGGAATTTTGCAGACTTTGGATTTTAAAAGAGACTGACTTTTTTTTTAAGTGTTTAAATTTTTAGAGACTGTGTGGTATTTTTAAAATTTGGAATGTTTATGTCATAATATTGTTTTTCATATGTAATCTTGGGGATGCAGAAAAAGAAAGATTATGGCTTCACAGTGATGTGTTTGTGTGTCGAGCTGACAAGGGGTCAATTGTGGTGGCTACTTTACGCCAACTTGGCATAAGCTGGGGTCATCTGAAAGGAGGGAACCTCAACTGAGAAAAAGGCTAGAGGGCTAAATAAAGCCTTTCCTCCCCAACTTGCTTTTGGTCATGATGTTCATCACAGCAGTCATAACCAAAGAAAAGGAGAAAGAAAACTTTTTCATATTATTGATTAAAGGAATCCATAACCAATGAGTGAGCAAAACAGAAGATACTTCAAAGAAGTCCGCACACTGAGAAGAAAGATAGACACATCTATGAAGTCGCAGGGATGACTAAACTACTCTAGAATGGCAGCTAAGTAAATGGAGATTATCAAGATATCAAACATTATAGAAAGAACAAAATGAGAGGAATTAGTGCATATCTTTCAGTAATAACTCTAGGCCCAGTGAGATGGCCTGGCAGGGATTGGGCATTTACCACCAGGCTTGATGGCCTGAGTTTGACTTCTAACACACGCAAAGGAAGAAATGAACCGACACTCACAAGTTATCTCCTGACCTTCACATGCACACCAAGGTACATGTGCACTAACACCATGGTACACACACACACACACACACACACACACACACACACATTAAAATAATTATATATTAAAAATATTTAAAAATTTTGAATGCTTACAGCCTTGATTTGCCAATCAAAAGACACAGGGTATTTAGTTAGACTAAAAACAAATTGAACCCTTGGTTGCCTATAAGAAACACACCTTACTAGCAAAGAGAAACATGGCTTATGGGGAAATGATGTAAAAAAAGACATCCTAAGCAGCTGTGTTGAAATAGTACAAATTAGACATCAAACCAAAATTAAACAAAAAGAGCTCACTTTATATTCATTAAAGGAGCAATCTATCATAATGATATATCAACTATAATCATATGCACTGAACATCAGAGCATCCAGCTTCATAAAACAGACACTACTGGACATGAAGGCACAGACTGACCTCAACTCACTAATATTGTATGACTTCAACACGCCACTCTTTCTAATAGACAAATCATCCAGACAAAAAGTAAATAAAAAACACAAAATTTTTACGATATTACAGATCAAATGGGCTTAGCAGTCATTTACAGAATTTTTTAATCAAGACTGTAGAATACACATTCTTCTCATGAGCCATGGAACATTCTCTAAAATAGACCTCATTTCAAAACTGCCAAGCAGTGGGACCAGGATTTATCCCCAGTCCATGAACTGACTTTCTGAAGTCCATTCCCTATACAGGGATGCTTTGCTCAATCTGGTATACAGGGGCGGGGACTTGGTCCTGCTGCAGCTTGATGTGTCAGTCTTTGTTGACTCCCCATGGGAGGCCTTACCCTTTCTGAGGAGTGGATGGGGTGGGTGGGAAAAAGGGGAAGGGAGCGGGAGGAGGAGAGGGAAGGGAAACTGTGGTTGGTATGCAATATGAAAAAGAAACTTTTAAATACAAAATTTAAAAAACTGCCAAGCAAATCTTAGCATATATAAGAAATAATATAAGCATATATAAATACATGATTTCTTATAGTTGATCATAATGGCTAACACTAGACATTAATAGCAAACGGAGAAAATATACAAACTCGAAAAGACAGCACAACACAGTGTTGAACAATGAATGGTCCATCAAAGAAAGTAGAAGACGCATTTTAATTTCCTAGAATTGAATAATGAAAATACAACATGCAAGAACCTGTGAGATAGAATGAAAGTGATTCTAAGATAGAAATATATAACGATAAATATTTTCACTCAAAAAAAAATGAGTGAGACCCACTCAAACTTTGCCAGAAGCCACTCTCAAGGGCTTTCCTGATGAGGCCACTCAGTCCCTCACTATGTACTGACCCTTCCCCAACTCAGGCCCAACAAAAATCTACACTCTAAAATGTTCTTAGTGAACCCTCTATTGTCCCACCAATGTGCCACCTTTGTACACAAAGACCCAGAAAAGAGCCACACTTGCTAGCTTGAGCACCTTAGTTCTCCTCTCTGAACCTTGTACTAGCAACCATCAATGAGACTTTTTGGTAAGTCCCATTTATCCTGTCAGGTTGGAGAGAAGGCTCAGCAGTTAAGAGCACTGACTGCTCTTCCAAAGGTCCTGAGTTCAATTCCCAGCAACTACATGGTGGCTCACAACCATCTGTAATGAGATCTGGTGCCCTCTTGAGGAAGAGACCCAGTCAGTTGTCCTTATCAACTTAGACCATGAAACCCAATATGGACAAGTTCAACAGAACCGTCATATATGGGCTCCCTGTGCATGCTTCAACGTGGCCAGGGCATAAATTTCATTTTTCTTTTCATTTATCCTATCCCCTGCCCCACCCCCAAACCTTGCCCAAACACTGACCCTGGACCACCTGTGTCCCAGGACCTCACCTGAGCAATCACACACTGCCACTGAGCCCACAGTGACACTAGTGAATTGGAATCACCCGGCCTCTTTAAGAAGAAACAAACTCCCTCTCAGAAAAGATGGATAAGAAAGTCCTATCAGATACACAACCAATGGGCTAACTCCACACACCCAGGTCCATTGCAAAAACACTAATGATGAAAGACCAAGTCAACATGCCCTCACACCTCTAATACCCCCAGTCCTGTAAGAATGTTCTTCATGGAAATTACAAAATGAATCTCAGGACACAGAATTTAAAAGAACAGTTTCAGACTGGGTGTGGTTGTACACATCTTTAATCCATCACTCCGGAGGCAGAGAGAGTTCCCAGGTCAATCAGAGCTCCATTGTGAGACCCAATCCTCAAACAAAATCAAATAAAAGAACAATACAAACATGGTCAAATAAGTCGAAGAACTAAAAGAGGACACAAACCCCTGAGCAAACTTAACAGAGGATGGGAATAAACTCCTGATTGGAGTCCAAGAAAATGCAGAATGGCTGGACCCGGCTTTTCCTTTTAGGCCACCACCAGCTCCCTACTCATAACACAGGGACTTATTATTATTTATGAAACTTGGCCTTCGCTTATGCCCATTTCTGGTTAATTTCAACTGAAACAAATCTGTTTCTCTTCATCTATATTTTGTCTCAGGGCTGTTTACCTTTTCTTTCTTTCTGTCTTTCTCCATCTAGCTGGCTGGTAGCTGCCTGGTTGGCTGGTCCTGGACATCTCTCTCTCTCTCTTCCTCATTCTCTTCTCCTTCTTCTCTTTCTCTAGATTACTCCTATTTATTCTCTGCCTGTCAGCCCCACCTATCCCTCTCCTGCCTAACTATTGACCATTCAGCTTTTTATTAGACCAATCAGGTACCTTAGGCAGGCAAGGTGAAACAGATGCAACACATCTTTACATAGTTAAATACTGCATGACAGATGGCTGAAGGAAATAATGAAGACAACCAGGATTTTAAAAGGCGATTTAATAAAGAGAAATTACGAAGAAAACTCAAAGTGAGATGAAGACAGGAAGGAAAAGCTCAATAATACAATCAGAAACACTCAGTGGGAAAAACTTCCAAGTAGAGAAGCGGAGTAGGTCGAGTAGAGGGCTGAAGATCAGGACTTGAGGACAAAATAGAGGAAATGGCCTGCTCAAGTAAAGAGAGCAGTGAAAGGAATGTGCAGTGCTCTGGTTGGTGGTGTAGGAGGTCCTTCTGTTTCTGTGTTGCCTTCATTGGTTAATAAAGAAAGTGCCTTGTCCTGTTGATAGGGCAGAACTTAGGTAGGAGGAGAAGATGGGCGGAGTCAGAGAGATGCCATGGATCTGCCACCAGAGACAGACATGCTGAAACTTCGCTGGCAGGCCACAACTTTATGGTGATACACAGATTAATAGAAATGGGTTAAATTAAGATGTAAGAATTAGCCAATAAGGAGCTAGAGCTAATGGGCCAAGCAGTGATTTAATTAATACAGTTTCTGTGTGATTATTTCGGTCCTGGGCGGCTGGGGCAACCAATCAGCCCCTCCTCTTACACTCTGGGACACCATGAATAGGCAAATCTATGAGTTTAAGTCACAGAAAAAGGAGAAGAACCCCAAGTCAAGACTAGATCTCAATAGACTCGAAGAAGAAATTCTTCTTGCTAAGAAATGACACATTCATCCACAGAACACATAATAGAGAGGACCAGAAAACAATACATATAAAACAATAGATAAATTAAACAATTACTTTCCACAACCCACATCTCCTCCCACATCCTCTCTGTGGGACAAAGTCCTCTGAGGATTCTGGTCATTTAAGTTCCTGATACAGCTGTCTCCTGTGGCATAGATGGTTCTCTCTGAGAATCTCTGTCATAGGGCTCTGGCTTATTTGGCACTGTGACTTCTGTTTACTCCCTTGGGGACACCAGCCACTTTGGTTGTGCAAGCCCCATTCCCCAGTGTTACAGCTTGTGCTTCTACTTCGTGAGAGATGGATTGGATGGGAAACAGTCACACGTGGGGTTGCTCCACGCTCACTGCCAGCAGCCCCGTGCCAAAGCTGACCCAAGAAAATCATGTCACTAAACTGATGCCAGCGCCTGCTGCCCAGCTCCCACCTGTAGGGCGTAGGAGAGGCTGGTAGCCAGACTGAAGGCAGCTGCTAATGACTCATGTACATGTGTTTGGACTTTGTGTTGTGTCTGAGTTTCCTGCTCCAAAGACATCTGTCTGGTGAAGAACCAGCCTCTCTGTGCTCAGAGGTCAGTGTCCTTCGGGTGGGCTCAATGCTGGCAAGGTGGAGGACAACTGGAAGGCTCCTCCAAATCTTCCTTCTATGCCCCTTATGGTCCCAGTAACCTGGAACTCCTCTGCTTTCTCTCCAGGCATCTTTCTGATTTCCCATTGTTTCTGGGCTTCCCTTCAGCTCAGTGTTTCACGCACTGGGTCAGGGGAGGTTGCTAGCCACCCTAACAGTCCACTATTTCCTCTAGGACCAGAAGCTTCCAGCTACCCAAAATGGAACGTTCCCTCCTTCCCCAGCTTCCACTCTGCCCTGTGCCTCTCATGAGCTCTCACTCTTCTTCTGATCCCCATAAAGTTCCCAACCTCTGCTCAACATCCACTCTCTAGTAGCTTGTTCTTGCCCTTTCTCTCTCACTGACTGCTTGCCCCTATGCACGCTGTCCGCTGAAGCCCCGCCCATCCACGGGCTCACACAATACTCACATTTATACACGCAGCCATACTTGAATGCACACACAGAGATATTTCCACACACCCACACACACGAATGGATACACCCATGAACTCACAAGCGTTTGCAGAGCTCACACGTGCACACACACGATTACAGAGTTACTGGCATCAGGAGCAAGGTAACATGGTATCTGTTGGTCCACCAAAGTCCCACTCCCCCAGGAGCTGCAAGACCCTCCCATCTGACCCCTTCCATTCCTTTTCTTCCCCACTTCCTTCTCTGGAGTATAATTGCTTACATTTCTCCTCCCTGGAGAAAAAAAAAGTGGGGAAGAGGAGAAGAAGAAAGGTCAGGAGGAGGAGAAGGAAAAGAAATTTCACTTTGTCCCAAGTTTCTCCCTAGTCTATCTTTTTGTCTTCCTATTGCAGCAGCCAACCCCTGTGCACACCTCCCTTTGTCTATCCTTGCCCCTGTGCTAGGATTCTTTGAACTTTATTCTTCCATTTTTTCCAAACTTACCTGCTCTCAGAACCCTTGTTTACCTCTCTCTCTCTCTCTCTCTCTCTCTCTCTCTCTGTGTGTGTGTGTGTGTGTGTGTGTGTGTGTGTGTGTGTGAGAGAGAGAGAGAGAGAGAGAGAGAGAGCTGTGTGTGCGAGTGGCTGCGTGCTCACAGGACTGTAGGTACATATGTGCGTGTGTGGAGATCTGAAGTGATGTCTGGTGTCTTCCTCGATGGCTCTCCACTTTACTTACTGAGGCTTGGTCCCTAGCTGAGTGCAGAGCTCATCAATTATGGCTAGTCTATCTAACCAGCTTGCTCTGGGGATCTTCTATTTCTGCCGCTTAAGTGCTTGGATTACAGGCTGCCATCACCCTCAGTCCCCACAGTGACTGTGCCCCTGGTCCAAGTCCCCACCCAGCCAGTCTTTCGTTCTCACGTTATTGCCTCTCTGTTGCAGCCCTGGCCCTTCTGGTCTGAACAATCCCCACAGACTCAGAACATTTGTTTAACAACTCACTGGGACCCACAGATCCTGGTGCCTGCGGCCCGGGCCCCCCTGTATTTCAGTCTTATCTAAATACAGACTGGACATCCTCCACTCACCAAAATCTCATCTCAGCTGTTCAGCTCCCTGGGATAAAGGGGGTTTCACTACAGACCCCCTAAAGCCCAACTTGCCTTCAGGTCCAGCCTGCATAGCACCCATGTTCTTGGATAGGGTCTGGAGCCCTCAGCCTCCAAGGACCTTCCTTCCCTCCCCCTGCTTTTGAGAATCTTCTGGAAACACGTTCTTCCCCGAAGTACCCAGATCCTACCGTGTTGTTCCATCAGGGGTGTGAGCATGTTTGTCAAAATCTGAGCACTGCCTGTGCTCCTGGACTCTCTTCTTATGCTACACCCCTGTCTTCCATACAGGGAATCAACTACGCACAAAGCCAGGATTAATCATGGGATTTTCAATGCGAAAATGAAGGCAGTCATAACAAACCACATCCCCATATCCCTGGTCTGTGTATACTGTTGACTTCCCAGCAGGGATAGTCCATTTTGCTCTCAGAGATGACCCACCCAATCCAAGTTTCACTTCAAGAGCCTCTTGAGCCTTGCTAAAATTTGCCACATGAACTCTCTGCATTAATGTCCCTACCTGTTCACTGCTGACTCCAGTAGGCTTGGCTCCTGCAGAGGGACTATGGACATGGTGGCTGCACCTCCTCTCCAACCGGAACTTATCTTCCAGGAGGATATTCACATTCCCAGTAAGCATGAGAGATGGTCTTGCCATGTTTCCAGCCACACACTATTTCTCTCTTGGGGCAGGAGATGCAGGAAAACAGGCTCAGAGGGGAACTTATAAAACACCACCTACCCACAGACCCAAGATGGTGAGGACAGGAGAGAAGCCCTGAAGGATTAGCTCTAAATCCCTGAGTACGATGTGGGACCAGGTATCCTCCATGATGCCCACACAGAAGATGACAAGCCAGCTGCTTCTCTAGGGGACACAGAGCACTTGGTGACTTCACTAAGGAAGGCAGCGAGGACCCCAGGAAGTGTGAGGGAGAGCTCTCATCTATCTACACGAACAGTCCAAGGTGTCCATCCAAGGGAACCTGTCCTCTGCCCTGCCCTTAGCTATGCAGATGACCGCTTGGAATGGAGGCTAAGGTCAGAATAAGGACCCTTTGCAGGACACAAGTACCAAAGACTGTGGTCAGTCCTGCAGGCTAGCTGCTGAGATTGGCCACTCCCACATCAGATCCATAAAGGCTCTCACCCATGGAGGGTGGTACAGCCCCACAGATTCCCAACTCACAGGGCCCTGAGTGGACAGGCCAAGGATGGGAAAACTCACGACTAGGGAGAGAGAAACTGAGACTTCAACCCAGGGTCAGTAGCCTCAAAGCTCCCAGCCACTGGCCCTCTCCATGGGAACTCCTCTCAGCACACAAGGACAGCGCCATGCTAGGCGTACTCAGTCCTGAGACAAACAGCACGCCCTGGTGTCTGCTGGAATCCTGCAGGGAAGCGTGTATGTTTACCCTTCTCTATCTGGGGGGATTTGTAGCCATTCACAACAGAACACAAGCAAAACTGAACACCCTTGCAGCTAGTCAACGATGGTTAGTTTACGTAACTATCACACCAGTACTTGGAAGGCAGGTGGGTGTCACCCACACACACTGCTACACAGAAGGAAGAGTCCTAGGCAAGTGGCCATCTGGTCCTCCTCTCTTCACATTAGCTACTGGATGTTATGGGAAGGCTAAGGAAGACAGCAGCATCAGGCCTCAATGATTTCTTAAGGACGTGTCTCTAAATGATTTAATCTCTTCCTGAGACACTGCCCGTGAATTGACGACCTTTGCTTTCCTCTCTCTTGTCTGATGAGCAATGGCTCTCTGACAAGCCAGTAAATTTTTCCAATTGCTTCTGCTGAGGATTTTTTCAAGATGATGAAGTGAAAGTGCTTTATGGCAAAGCACTCTGCACCCACCCCTCACTCTGCACCCCCTCACTCTGCACCCCCCACTCTGCACCCACCACTCACTCTGCACCCCCCACTCTGCACCCCCCACTCTGCACCCCCCACTCTGCACCCCCCACTCTGCACCCCCCACTCTGCACCCCCCACTCTGCACCCCCCACTCTGCACCCCCGCACTCTGCACCCACCCCTCACTCTGCACCCCCCACTCACTCTGCACCCCCCACTCACTCTGCACCCCCCCACTCTGCACCCACCCCTCACTCTGCACCCCCCCACTCTGCAACCCCCACTCACTCTGCACCCCTCACTCTGCACCCCCCTCACTCTGCACCCCCCACTCTGCACCCCCGCACTCTGCACCCCCCTGACTCTGCACCCCCCTCACTCTGCACCCCCTGACTCTGCACCCCCCTCACTCTGCACCCCCCACTCTGCACCCCCGCACTCTGCACCCACCCCTCACTCTGCACCCCCCACTCACTCTGCACCCCCCCTCACTCTGCACCCCCCACTCACTCTGCACCCCCCACTCTGCACCCACCCCTCACTCTGCACCCCCCCACTCTGCACCCCCCACTCACTCTGCACCCCCCACTCTGCACCCCCCACTCTGCACCCCCGCACTCTGCACCCACCCCTCACTCTGCACCCCCCACTCTGCACCCCCGCACTCTGCACCCCCGCACTCTGCACCCCCTGACTCTGCACCCCCCTCACTCTGCACCCCCTGACTCTGCACCCCCCTCACTCTGCACCCCCCTCACTCTGCACCCCCTGACTCTGCACCCCCCTCACTCTGCACCCCCCTCACTCTGCACCCCCTGACTCTGCACCCCCCTCACTCTGCACCCCCATCAGTCTGCACCCCCCTCAGTCTGCACCACCCCACTCTGCACCCACCCCTCACTCTGCACCCCCACTCTGCACCCCCCCACTCTGCACCCCCTCACTCTGCACCCCCCACTCTGCACCCCCGCACTCTGCACCCACCCCTCACTCTGCACCCCCCCCTCACTCTGCACCCCCCTCACTCTGCACCCCCTGACTCTGCACCCCCCTCACTCTGCACCCCCCTCACTCTGCACCCCCTGACTCTGCACCCCCCTCACTCTGCACCCCCATCAGTCTGCACCCCCCTCAGTCTGCACCACCCCACTCTGCACCCACCCCTCACTCTGCACCCCCCACTCTGCACCCCCCCACTCTGCACCCCCGCACTCTGCACCCCCCTGACTCTGCACCCCCTGACTCTGCACCCCCCTCACTCTGCACCCCCCTCACTCTGCACCCCCTGACTCTGCACCCCCCTCACTCTGCACCCCCCTCACTCTGCACCCCCTGACTCTGCACCCCCCTCACTCTGCACCCCCATCAGTCTGCACCCCCCTCAGTCTGCACCACCCCACTCTGCACCCCCCTCAGTCTGCACCCCTCTCACTCTGACCCCCCTCACTCTGTACCCCCTCACTCTGCACCCCCCTCACTCTGCACCCCCCTCACTCTGCACCACCCCACTCTGCACACCTCTCACTCTGCACCCCCTCACTCTGCACCCCCCTCAGTCTGCACCCCCCCACTCTGCACCCCCCACTCTGCACCCCCCTCACTCTGCACCCACCCCCCACTCTGCACCCCCCTCACTCTGCACCCCCCACTCTGCACCCACCCCCCACTCTGCACACCTCTCACTCTGCACCCACCCCCCACTCTGCACCCCTCTCACTCTGCACCCCTTACTCTGCACCCCCCCTCACTCTGCACTCACCCCTCACTCTGCACCCCTCACTCTGCACCCCCCACTCTGCACCCCCCTCACTCTGCACCCACCCCTCACTCTGCACCCCCCTCACTCTGCACCCACCTCTTACTCTGCACCCACCCCCCACTCTGCACCCACCCCTCACTCTGCACCCCCCACTCTGCACCCACCCCCCACTCTGCACCCACCCCTCACTCTGCACCCCCCACTCTGCACCCACCCCTCACTCTGCACCCACCCCTCACTCTGCACCCCCCACTCTGCACCCACCCCTCACTCTGCACCCACCCCCCACTCTGCACCCACCCCTCACTCTGCACCCACCCCTCACTCTGCACTCCCCACTCTGCACCCCCCACTCTGCACCCCTCACTCTGGACCCCCCACTCTGCACCCCCCACTCTGCACCCACCTCTTACTCTGCACAAGCCCCTCACTTAGCTACCAGGGAAGGAAGGACAGGCTGCTGGTGGCGGTATCCAGGCTGAGTGGTGCACTGTGAAATTAGACAAATGCAGGTACGTTCCAGATGGTGATCAAGCACAGATGAGAATGCAGACAAGGAGAGAGAGCTGGTCACCTTCCTAAGCTCTGTGAGGCTCTGCAGTGACGGGGCTAGGAGCATGGCACCTCTAATCTCTCCCTAACCAAAACACTCCTAATCTGCCATCTAAGGGGAAATCCCAGAAGGCTCTGCAGAAATCTGGGTGCGATCCAACCATCTGCTAAACAGTCACAACCACCTACTGTAGCTCTGCAGACCAGGCACACAGCAGACCCACACCTGCCAGACTCCTGCCCAGGACATCTGGAACAGTCAGCAGATACTGTGGTGCTGTAGAAACCCATTGACTGACTAGGGCAGCTGGAGGGGAAGACCGGTAGAGGTGACAGGACAGGTACAGCATCAGAGGGACTGTGGCAGGGACAAACAAACCTATGGGGACAACAAAGAGGGTAAAGGACATAGTAGGTACAAAGTTTTAGGGAACCCAAGGGGGTCTTCATTGGGTGCTGAAGAGTCTCCTGGCCATGCATGCAAGCCCACCCCTTTGTGGATTCTGCAGCTGCATGACGCCTCCTGCTGGGCATATTCATCCTACTCCTACGCCATAATGGTCACAGGCTGCTGACCTTGGCACTGCAGGATGCTGAAGCCCCAAGTTCTTCACATCTAGAAAAAGCGGTCTGAATGAGAATGAAAGCACAGCATCCAGGTGCCGGCCACAAATGCCTGAGATCTGCCCCCAAGACCACTCCCATGGAGGCTTGGCAGCACCAAGAGTGGCCTCTCAAGCCAAGCCAGCATTGTGAGTGTGTTCTTCTTGGCGTGGCTTCATGGTCACCCCCTCTTCCTTCAGAATTACCATGACCCACTGACCCACAGCCTTGACTGGCACCACCACACCCTGTCATTGCTTATTCAATATGCTGAAATTTACTTTATTTACATTGATGTGTGTGTGTGTGCACGTGCACGCGCTGAGTACACATGGAAGTCAAAGGACAACCTGCAGAAGTTGGCTGTTTTCAACTCCTGTGTGAATGCCAGGAGTCAGATGACCGGGCTCGTGGTCAGCACCATTGCCCACTGAGCCATCTTAATAGCCAATGCTTACTTGTTCTTGATGTCCAACCTCTCCAGAAGTGCGTCCTGCAACTGTCAATCATGATGTACAAAAATCCAACAAAAGGCTCCTTCCATGAAAAACCGAGAGAGAACACGGGCTATACCAGAGAAACAGTCAAATGGAACAAATCTGGTACTACCCTAAAATGATCCTGAGCTTCCTAAGGCCAAAGCAAAAAGGAAATCCATGACCAGAAGCCATAGTCATGTTGACAAAAGCTGCTGTTACTACTAGTCAAGCCAGGATACATCATCACTTTCGGATCTTAGAAAGACACTGAACACACATTCTTTACGTGACTTTGTTCTGACCTCACAAGAGCACCATGTCAGGTCCTGGTTCACTGACACGTTATATTACTTACTAGTTAACTCAATCTTGAGTTTTGCCAGACATGTATAAACGCCACAGTCCCAGCTGCTGGTTCCCCAGCCCAGTGTTAGTGTTCATCCAAAAAGGGGCACAGACAGGAGGAAGGGGTGTGACAGGAAATGAAAGCCGTTAGCAGCTCCCCTTCCCTGGCTAAGAGGGGGAGGTGATGTCCACTATCTGCTCAAAGGACCCAGTTCTGGGCTGAGACACAAAGGAGACAGGCAGGTAACAAAGAGGAGGGGCACCAGCCTTGAAAACTCCCTTGTGAGCCATCGGCCAGAGGCATGGCTGGAACACAGACCTTCAGGATGCCCACTGTCCTTCGCCAGTGCTCCTCTTCCTCTCAGCCCAGCACCATAAGCAGGACCTGATTTCTGTGTCTCCTGGGACATGTCATGTGGGGCTGGTGACCCAGAATGGCTACTGTGTCTTGAAGCTAAACTACACTCCAGTTACCCGGGGTTGACGGAACATAAAGGACAAGCTCATTCTAGGGAACCCACCATAGGTCAAAGGTCTAGATACAAAAAGCACAGGGTAGCTGTGCTTTCTAATCGCCTAGGTTGGATCTTAACCCTGGAGAGAGTAAACATCCCGGAGTCTCCAAAGCATGCCTCAGGAAAGCCCAACGGGTAAGACTTAGAGGGACTGGTAAGAACGGTAAACTAGTGATGATGTGGGCACTGCATTTTATTATCCTGCACACGCACAATCTATGGTCACACACACACACGACCTTCACCATTTCCCCTGCCAAGTCAACCACGTTGTAAGCCACAGATAATCTGTGTACTCAGAGTCTGGGGCCAGGGGATGGGATTCTGCTGAGGCCAGTGAACACAACCCCCAAGAAAGCCTGCAAAGACTAGAGGACATCAATGGGTGTCCCTTTGTCTTTGCTGCATCCATAGGAACCTACAGGGAAACATCAAGTAGTCTAGGGAGTAAAGAGATTCAGGCTCTCCTGTCCAGCCCCACTAGAGAGTGGGACACTATAAGCAGATGGCCTGGTGACCACACTCAGCCATTAGGATGTAGATGGAGAAGCATCGTGTCTCGAAGGTCCCTCTGCAGTCTTGTATGGACCCTGTGATCTACCAGTGCCTCTCTGCTTTTTTTCTCCCACGCCCTGCCTGCAGGAGATGCTCAGAGGACCAACTTCCATCACTCATTCTGGGGAAACTTAAGACGCACACCCTGGCAGCTGCCTGCACTGCTCCCTGCCCTGCTGGACTGTCCATCTGTCCCTCTGCCTGTTGCTGCGAATGAAGGTCAGCCGGAGCCAACTGGGTCACGGGTCGAGAAACTTGAGAAGCAGGTGTCCCCTCATTCATCCCCTGGAATGCCCCTGCCTCCTCCACTAGCTTCCACCTGCTTTGGCTGCCTGTTGAAGAACCTGGACAATCCTGGGGAGAAATCTGGGAATTTACACAACCCAGAGTCTGGTTACGGCTCATTACCCTAATGGAGAGAATTTCTGGACATTTCCCAAGTTTCTTCCCTTAAAATGTTCCATTAAGGACCTAACCTCAATAAGAAATGACCACTTTCTGGAGAAGTCTCCTAAGTACTGACTCTTGTTGGTCAGTGTTTGTTTTGTTTTTTTCTAACCTGATGAAACTCAATCATTCCAAATAAAACCAGAGCCAAAGCGGAGAGGTAGACGGACCAGTAGGGCTGGGGGAGGCAGCCTGGGCTCTTTCCTTCTTGTATCCAGCTGGTCCCTGGAGGCGCTGGGCTCTTCCTGTCCAGAGAAAAGCTGTAAGTGCAGAGAAGCGTGCACGCCCTGGGAGCCGGCCAGGCTGCCAGCGAGGCAGCTGAAGTCTTGAGAAAACTTCCTGATTGCATTAACAAGGTCACACCACCAGGACCTAATCCAATCCCCCTGGAGAAGGCGGCTTCTGGAAAAGCTGCTGCTCACACATGGCAGAACCAGGGGCCACCAGGGCCAGAGGAAATGGGACAATCTGTCCTGGGACCTAAGGTGGGAAGGCAGAAGTCTTACTGCCTCTACCAGGCTGAAGGGGCACACAGGCCAGGAAGCTGGACAGGTTTGATAACTCGGGACCTCCCCTTTCCAGAGGCGACATGGAGATCCTTGGTAAGCCGGGTCCCCAGTGATGACCATGTCATAGGCCATCCTGTACAGCTCGGGGGTGGAGGGTGCTTTGAGAAGGCATGGGGCTGCAGAGGGCAGGGTCTGAGACCGGCCTGCAGCAGCTCCTGCACAGCCCTATGCTCACCCTGTTCAGGAAGAGCACCGCGAGCACAGCAGTTCCCAATCTGTGAGTGGCAATCCCCACACAGGCCAAATATCTGACATTTACATTATGATTCATAACAGTAGCAAAGTTAGTTATGAAATAGCAATGAAATAGTCTTATGGTTGGGGATCACCACAACATGAGGAACTAGATTAAAGGGGTGCAGCATTGGGAAGGTTGAGAACCACTAGGCTAGACCCTTGTCTTAGACTGGGGCCACCTGCACCTCACCCACCAGAAAGAAGGCCGTGAGCACTGTGAGGCATCCACTTCGCTTCTCTTTGGCTCAGTTTCTTTAGCTGTGCAACAAGAGGAACACGCTGAGGTTCAAAACAAAGGACATGTCAATCATACCTTGCCTAGTACAAAAAAAAAAAGTCGCAGATGACAGGAGGTGCCCGAACTCTCTTACGAAGAAGGGAATCTCCAATCTGCGTTTTCCTTTGCAGCCCCAGAATACTTGAGAAACAACTTCTACAAACCCAATCCACAAAAGCCCAAGAGATAAACCCAAGGTATATCCTGTGCCCATGCTTCTATGTTCCTTCTCTAAGAACACCCTCTTTTCTGAAAGTTTCCCGGGAGCCTGTGTATATTCCTAGGCATCCACTGTAGAAGAAAAGTTATTAGAGACAGTACAAACACAAAGATGGATGCAGACACAGCAGACCAGCTGCCTTCTGATGCTCCTGAGGTCAGCCTGCTGTGGGCCCCCAACAGATTCCATCAGCGGGGCCTGAGCCGGGACCCCTCTGGCTTTGCTAGTTTGTGCCACACTCCATTGGGTTTTCCTGCTTCCCAGGACTCCTGGAATCCTTCACCAGCTGGCAGCTCCTTGTTGCCTTGAAGGTTTGGGCCTGTTTCCCTTCCCCAGACCATTCTGTTGGGTGGCCCTTTGCATCCAGGACAGGGTTCCAGTTGCTACTTCACCCAAGCATTCCCCTCTCCTGATTCAGGAACTCACCTCAGCCTCCCTGGAACAGAGATCGGGAGGTTCTCTCCAAGCCCTGCATCTTCTGCCTGGTCCCTAGACCTTAGGCCAGCAGCAGTTCACCCTTCTGTGTCCACTGCCCTACCCCTGCTTCCTGTGATTGGCTCCAGTTAACTACCTTAAAAATGGGCTGAGAATTGAAGCCAGGGCCTGACATATGCCAAGCAAGTGCTGTACCACTGAGCTACAATCTTCATTATTTATTTATGTATTTATTTATCTCACTTAAAATTTTAATCTTCCTGGGGTTTATAAATCATAGCAGAGTGACTTTGGGTCTCTTCAGTGGAGTACCGCAGCTAATCCCAGCACTGGTGTTGAACACGAGTGTTTCCTGTCTCAGAGGTGCGTTGGTCCAGAACACGGACACATGTCTGACTGGTGATCCTGCCGTGCTTCCAGGGCTCAGTCCTACTTTGACCTCTTCCCAAAGGAAGGACCTCCACCCAGATCCACAGCTGCCTTCTCTGAGCCTCTTTGCCATGTTCTCTAGCTCAGCTGTGCCTCTCTCTCCCTCCCCCAAAGCATGGGATAAAGACCTCTCTCCCCAGCCTCACACCCCCAAACATGACCCTAGCCTGCATCTAGGAAATGTCTCTACTGACAAATGTATGTTTTCTACCAACTTCAGTGACTTCCTCTCTTCAACCCATTCTCCCTCCCTCTCAGTCTCCCTCCCTCTCAGTCTTCCTCCCTCCCTCCCTCCCTCCCTCCTTCCCAGCATTAACCTACATACACCTATAGCTGTGATAAGACACCATGACCAAAAGCAACTTGGGGATGAAAGGGTTATTCTGCTCATTGGTCCACAACACAGTCCAGCACAGAAGTCAGGCAGGACCTCGAGCAGGGCAGGAACCTGGACGCAGGAGCTGGAGCAGAAGCCGGGGAGCAACACAGCTCACTGGCTTGCCCCTCATGACTTTCTTGACCTGCTTTCTTAAGCCACACTGGACCACACAGGGCACTGCCCTCAGTGCGCTGGGCCAATCCACATCATCTGCTAAGCAGGAAAATGCACTATGGTCTTGTCCTCAGGCAGATCTGATGGGGGAATTTCCTCAACTGAGGATCCCTCTTCCCAAATGACTCTAGCTTGTATCAGGTTGACATAAAATGAACCAGGACGCTCACACACAAATACACTCATGTGCAGAGAGATGCAAACACGCGCATGCATTCCCACAGCATAGGTGTACATTATACACATGCATACTCCCCACATTAATGCTAAAATTTGATTTTATATAAAAGAATATATATAGCAGACTCAAAGATGTCCAAAGACACATAGCTACTGACTGGCAAAATTAAACACTTTTGTACTTTTAGCTAGACACTGCATGTTTTAAACGACACTTTTTTCTTTCTTAAACAGCAACAAACAAGCCAGCGTGCAAAGTTCCCGAAAAGATGAGCAAACTCATGTTATGCAGTCAGCCCTGGGAATGTAAGAACTAAATAATGTAAGTGCTCTGACTAGCAATTATTCTTGTGGCCAGTGCTCATTGTATGCACGGGTTAGCCTCCCCAGACTGGCCGCAACCATCAGCCTTGGTCTGAGGGGGAATCTGAGGCTGAAGCCCCCCCACATCACCCCCCCCCTCCAGGCTGGCCTTCCTCTTGCAGTGCTTGCCTATGGCGCCACCTCGTGGCCGCTGCGGTAACTCCCAATGAAGAAGCCCTACTGGGGGTTCCTTAGACGGTGCCACAGGGCAGCATGCAGTCTCTCTGGGACTGCAGCAGCAGCTGCTGACAATCTCACATGCAGATACAGGGAAGGGGACTCATCCTTTAATCCCCTAGGCTCTAGAGGGAAAGAGAGTCCCCCTAGCGCACTAACCACGTGTGTTTACAGCTGTACACATACAATGCAGCCTCCTGAGTGCATTCAGAAGCTCACACTTGCAGGTGCTCAGATGCAGCTGTATACACTTTACTCCTTCCCTCCCTCAACACCACCCCCCATGGAGGTCAATGGCTCACACGGGGAATCAAAGCGGCTTCTACTCACAAAGGCAAACTTCAGTCAGAGCCCTGGTGCATGCCTGGTTCAGCTTATATAGAGAGGAATCCCGAGGCTCCCCTGTGGCAGGCCTAATATCCGCTGGTCTGCATGCCCTATGTGGAGGGCCCCAGGCCAGTTCCAGGTCTGGAACAGCAATCCAAGAGAACAGCCACGAGCTTCCCATAGCCTGGTCACGGCAGCAGAGCCTCAGGAGGTACCCACCACTCCAGGCCAGCCTGCCAGTCCTCTGATGTCTCAGCAAACAGATGTAAATACTGTTATGAGCTGGCATGGGCGCCCCAGGGGACAGACACAGGAGCCAGTGCCAGGGCATGGAACTCCTAAGTAGGGGTGAATCTAAAGAAGTCACAAGGCAAGCGTGGCACAGAACCAAGAGAGACAAGGGAGGGAGGGAGGGGCAGCTGTCAAAATGCTCCTGGAAGATGGTAGATAAGGGCTTAGACTGGATTCTGGGGACAAAGTTAGCTCACTTTCTAGCTTCCTGTGGACACCACAGGAATATTAATTTTACAGTTTTTATGGTCTTTATAGGTCCCAACCTATTAGCATCCTGGATACTGACACCCAAACTGCTGTAGAATAGAAGACTTTCTTATCCAAAGGCACTCGAAAGTACCTGGGTACATATCAGCCCTTGTGGTTCAAGAGTCCCATTTAGAGAGTCTCACAGCCCATCCCTTCTTGGAAACAAGGGGCGGAGGGCACTTACCTATTCAAATTTTTAGACTTTCAGCGGGCGGCGGTGTACACACCTTTAATCCAGCACTTGGGAGGCAGAGGCAGGTGAATTTCTAGGACAGGCTCCAAAGCTATAGAGAAACCCTATCTCAAACCCCCGTACCCGCAAAAGAAGTTAAAGACTTCCTAGAATTCAATGAAAATGAATGCACCCCATACCCAAACTTATGGGACACAATGAAAGTGGTGCTCAGAGGAAAGTGCAGAGCACTAAGTGCCTTCATAAAGAATATGGAGAGATCTCACACCAGTAACTTAACAGCACACCTGAAAATCTATAACACAAAGGAGCAGACTCACCCTAAGAGGAGCAGACAACAGGAAACAATAAAACTGGGGCTGAAATCAGTAAAATAGAAACAAAGAGAGCAATACAAGAATCAATGAACCAAAGAGTTGGTTCTTTAAGAAAAATCAACAAAATAAACCCTTTTCCAAACTAACTAAAAGGCAGAGGGAGACTATCCAAAATCAACAAAACAAGAATGAAAAGGGTAACAATAACAACTCACTCCGAGGAAATAGAGAATCATCAGGTCATCCTTGGAAAACCTGTACTCCAAAAACTGAGAAATCTAAAAGATATGGACAAATTTCTTAATAGATACCACCTACCAAAGTTAAATCAAGAGCAGATAAACAGTTTAAATAGATTGATAACCCCTAAGGAAATAGAAGCATTTCATTAAGTCTCCCAACCAAGAAAAAAAAAAAAAAGCCCACGGCGAGATGGGTTTCAGTGCAGAATTCTACCAGAGTTTCAAAGACCTAATAATACCAACACTCCTCAAATTATTCCATACAGTAGAAACAGAAGGAATGTTGCCAAATTCTGAGGCCACAGTCATCCTGATATCCAAACCACACAAAGACACAACAAAGAGAATTACAGACCAATTTCACTTAAAAACACTGATGCAAAAAATACCCAATAAAATACTGGCAAACCATCCAAGGACACATTAAAAAGATCATCCACCATGTTCAAGTCAGCTTCATCCCAGAGATGCAGGGATAGTTCAACATAAGAAAATCTGTTGATGTAATCAACCATATAAACAAACTGAAAGAAAAAAACATATGAACATCTCGTTAAATGCTGAAAAAGCCTTTGACAGAATCCAATGCTCCTTCATGATAAAAGTCATGGAGTGATCAGGGGTACAAGGGACATACCTAAACATAATAAAAGCAATATACAGCAAGCCGATTGCCAATATCAAATTAAAAGGAGTGAAACTCAAAGCGATTCCACTAAAATCGGCAAGACAAGGTTAACCACTCTCTCCATATCTAGTTAATACAGTACTTGAGGTTCTAGCTAGAGCAATAGACAACTAAAGGAGATCAAGGGGATACAAATCGGAAAAGAAGTCAAAGTGTCATTATTCAAAGACGGTATAATACTATACATAAACAATCCCAAAAACTCTACCATGAAACTACAACTTTAGTCAAGTGGCTGGATACAAGATAAACTCAAAAAAAAAAAAATCAGTAATCCTTCTATATACCAACAATAAGTGAGCCGAGAAAGAAATCAGAGAATCAGCACCCTTTACAATAGCCTCAAATAATATAAAATATCTGGGGTAACTCTAACCAAGTAAGTAAAAGACCTGTATGACAAGAACAGAAAAAAAAAAAGAAAAAAATTGAAAAAGATATCAGGAGATGAAAAGATCTCTCATGTTCATGGATTGGTAAGATTAACATGGTAAATATGGCAATCTTACCAAAAGCAATCTGTAGATTCAATGCAATCCCCACTAATATTCCAACACAATTCTTTACAGACCTTCAAAGAACAATACTCAATTTCATAGGAAAAACAAAAAACCAAGATAGCTACAACAATCCTGTATAACAAAAGAACTTTCAGAGGTAATACCATCCCCGATTTCAAACTCTACTACAGAGCTATAGTAATAAAAACAATATGGCATAAAAACAGGTGGATAAATGGAATCGAATCAAAGACCCAGATGTAAACCCACAAGCCTATGGACATCTGATTTTCGACAAAATCAAAGTTATACAATGAAAGAAAGAAAACATCTTCAACAAATGGTGCTGGAATAACAGGATGTCAGCATGTAGAAGATTGCAAATCGATCCATCTCTGGCACCCTGCACAAAACTCAAGTTCAAGTGGATCAAAGACCTCAACATAAATCTAGATACATTGAACCTGATAGAAGTGAAAATGGGAAATAATCTTGAAAGCATTGGCACAGGAGACAACTTCCTGAACAGAATACCAACAGCACAGGCACTAAGATCAACAATAGATGGGACTTCCTGAAACTGAAGTTTCTGTAAGGCAAAAGACACCGTCAATAGGACAAAACGGCAGCCTATAGAATGGGGAAAGATCTTCACCAACCCCACATTTGTCAGAGGATTGATTTCCAAAATACATAAAGAACTTAAGAAACTAGATACCAACAAACCAAATAATCCAATTAAAAAATGGGGTACAGATCTAAACACAGAATTCTCAATAGAAGAATCTCAAATAACCAAGAAATATTTAAGATGTTCAACATCCCTTAGCATCAGTAAAATGAAATTAAAATGAAAATCAAATCAACTCTGAGATTCCATTTTACAGCTACCAGAATGGCTAAGATAAAAAACACAAGTGACAGCTCAGGCTGGAGGGGATGGGAAGCAAGGGGAACACTCCTCCATTGCTGGTGGGAGTACCAACGTGCACTCTTGGGCATATACCCTAAGAATGCCCATCATACCATGAGGACACTTGCTCATCTATGTTCATAGCAGCTTTATTTGTAATAGCCAGAACCTGGAAACACCTAGACGTCCCTCAACCAAGGAACGGATAAGGAAAATGTGGTACATTCACACAACGGAGTTTTACTAAGCTGTTAAAAACAAAGACACCAGGAAATCTGAAGGCAAATGGATGGAACTAGAAAACATGGTATGTACTCACTCATAAGTGGACACTAGCTGTAAAATAAAGGACGACTATGCTACAATCCACAGACCCAGAGAGACTAGGTAACGAGGGCTCATGGGAGGAAACCCAGAACTCCCTGGGAATGGGAAACAGAAGAGATTTCATGAGAGGGCTGAGGGCTGGTGGGGGGTGGGAACATGAGCGAGCAGGTTGGGTGGGGGGTGGTGTGTGTGTGTGTGAAAGAATACTGAAAGAGACTACTGGAAAGGGGGTGGCATCTTGGGGTCAGGTAAAAACCTTGCACAAGGGATCTCTCAGGAATCTACAAGGATGACCCTAGCTAAGACACTAAGCAATAGCCGATACACAGTCTGAACTGGGTATCTCATGTGCCTAACCCAATTGTCATCAGAAAGGTATCATCCAGCAACTGACGGGAACAGATGCAGAGATCCACAGTCAAACATTAGGAGGGAGTTTGGGGAATCCTGTAGAAGAGGACAAAGGATTGTAGGAGCCAGAGGGTCAAGGACACCACAAGAAAACTCATAGAACCAACTAACCTGGGCTCCTAGGGGCTCACAGAGACTGAAGCGACAACCAGGGAGCCTGCGTGGGGCTGACCTAGGCCCTCTGCATATATGTTACAGTTGTGTAGCTTGGTCCTCTTGTGGGACTCCTAACAGTGCGAACAGTTAGCTGTCTCCAACTCTTACAGGCTTTGGGACCCTACTTCCCATACTGGGTTGCCTTGCTCAGCCTTAATACATGCAACTTGATATGTCATACTTTGTTGATACCCATGGAAGACCTGGTCTTTCCTGAAGAGAAATGGAGGAGAAGAGGATTAAGGGGTGGGAACAGAGGGGGAATGGAGTGAGGGACTAGGAGGAGGGAGGGGAAACTTCAGCAGGGGTGTAAAATAAATTTATCTTAAAAAAATAAAACAAATATAGTCACGTGTAACGCATGAGGATCATCTAAGCCAGGTGCACAATCCCCTGGCTTAAAGCATTTTAAAAGCATGATGCTCGGAGCGTACCTTTAATTCCAGCTCTCAGGATGCAGATGCAGGCAGTGGATCTCTGTGAGTTAAAGGCCAGCTTGGTTTACAAAGTAAGTTCCAGGATAGCCAGAGCTACACAGAGAGACCCTAGCTCAAAAACATCAAAACCAAAACCAAAAGTACTTACTTTACCTAGCTACTATACTAACCAATGAAATAAAACATGAAATTTTTATTACTATCCACTAGGAACAGTAATAAAAGTTTTTCAAAAATTAAGAAAAGATTGCTTAGAACAATGCACTTTTCACACAGAATCCAAAAGCTTGAGTTACTATTTTCCCCCCGGGACCCCCATGCAGACAGCAGAGTAAGCAGTTATTTCTCAGTTATTTCTAGCAAACTGTCATATACTGCCTTCAAATAAATCACTTGGCCAGAGTTAATGGGAAAATAGTTTAATACTTTTATATCACAAAATAAACCGAGACAGGGAGAAGCAGTGAGCTAATTCACGAGCCCTCGGTTCCCCTGATGTGGTGCCGTCTCACCGGACACTGGGAACAAGCACACACCCACCGGCAGGTTCTACTACAGTTCCTGTTGAAGGCAGAGTCAGGAGGACACATCTCAGTCTCCCGGGCTCACACCCTGATGTGTCCTAAGCACTGAAGTCACCAAGGCTGCCGCTCTAGAGGACAGCCCCTCCGTTATGGAGACACTTCAGCTCTCCTTAGCTCTAGCTCCTTTCAGACTGGACTTCTGACTCCGTTTCTCCTTCTGACCCTGGATCGAGAAGAACTTCTTCCTCAGGTCCTTCAGCCGCCTCAGCTTTTCCTCTTCCTCCTTCTGCTTCATCTTCACGTGCTCCTTGTTCTGCAAGCTTCTCTGTTCTTTGGCGTTTTTCATTTTATGGTTGTGTACTGTGCTCAGAGCACCCAGCAGAGCCAGGACCTAACAAGACAAAAGATGGTGAGCACAAGCCAGCCGAAGCCTGCCTGTCACCTACATGATCAGGACCTCCATACCGACTGCTGGTATCAAATGAGATTCAATCTCAAATGGAAACGGAGTGAAAATTCATCATGACTTGCATGGGGATGTAGGTTTGTATGCATTTGATACAACCAATATGATAAAACAATCCACATTTACCACTGTATGGAATCATATGCAGCTAGCTGCTGAGTGGTTCACCAGACAGGTGTCCCTATTCAAATATAGGCGGAATATGACTAACCAAGGATGTCAAACAGCCTCTGGGTTTCCCCCCCAATTTCCAGGTCAGGGGCCTTGCATCAGTCTGGCCCTTATGCTTTCCCAGTGAAGACTCAGAACACAGTGGAAATGACAAGCGTACTGCCCAAAGCACTACTTTCATATCTAAGCACAATGAGAAATAAGTCCCTCTCTGACAGTACCTTCCTCTCGTGAGGTTCACGTATGACAGCCGGTCTCTGCTTGTCCCTTGGCACTTTGCCTGCCTTTGCTTGGATCTTGGGCTTGTTCTTAAATGGCAGAGCCTTCTGCAAGGCTTTCGGAATGTGCAGTGAATTAAAATGTTTCTTTTGTCTCAGGATTGGCTGAAAAGGAAAAAATAAAACTGAGACTAACTTATATATAAAAAAAGTGTAACTTATACGTACTTAAAACTGTATCTAAGATCTTTTCTACAAACTAGCCACATTACCATCTGCTGACTACCAGAAACCAGGATTCAATCACCCATCCAATGTGGACAGCTTCAACAGGCGTCTACACAGCTAGGCAAACAGAGTACACACATCACAGCCACAGGTCTCCTGAAAGCCAACAGGCCTACTTGAACAGAGCAGAGCTACGGGTCTTCAACAGAACATAAGAGATTCAAAGTATCTCAGCAGAGAACTTGGGTTTTCTCTTTGGGAATCTGGGGTGGTTCTCTAGCATAACAAGGAGAGTCTAGATCTCATTGCGACTGTCAACTTCTCTTCCTCATCAGTCAAAGTTGAACTTAATTCTGACAGAAGGACAGTAGACAGCACACAAGGCACAATCTAGACACTGAATTCTATGCTCAAATGAAATATTCTGACCTGGATATTTAACCACTCCAGAGATTACTGTAAACAGAGTTCTGCAGGAGCCACGCCAAAGGTGAGAGGCAGTGTGCAGGGAACATCTCTGCTGGGCTTCTATTTCTCTAAGATATCACCCACAGTGTCTTTCAGAACCCTGGTTACAGACTCAAACTTTCACATTTAAAGAACTTGGATAAGCCTTCTCCAAAAAGGGGTAAACAGGACAGGATGGGATAAGAGGCCCCACCTGTAGCTGAGGAGCTACTGACATTTGGTGGCTACTAGAGAGAGAAAGTAGTTGTTTTGGGGGTACAGTCAATGGCAGAGGACAGCCTAGACCCACATGAATTCAGTAGGCTGTTCTTTAAAAATAAAGAAGAGGACATGAAGGGGGTGGGGGCTAGGAGGAAGAGGTCGGGGGTATCTGTGGGTGGATATGATCACGACATACACATATACATATACGCATATTGCTGTGGAATATTTAACTATGCAAAGATGTGCTGCTGTCTTATCTTGCCTGCCTAAGGCACCTGACTGGTGTAATAAAAAGCTGAATGGACTACAGTGGGAGGGAAGGTACAGTGGACTTCTGGGCAGGGAGAGTAAGTAGGAGGAATTTAGGCTCAGGGAAGAAAGAAAACGAGACACCAGGGTCCATCCAGTCAGACACGGAGAAAACAGGAAAGGACACACAGAGTGAAAGGTAAAAATCACTGCGGCAAAACGCTGATGACTAGAAACAGGAAAATTAATTTAAAAGAGCTAGTGGGACAAGCCTAAGCTAAGGCTGAGCTTTCATTACTAAGTCTTCGTGTCTTTACTGGGAGCTGGGAGCAGACCAAAGGAAATTCTAACTACAGCATATACTCACACATATAATTATATTTATATAACTTATGTAATATAAATGCACATGCATTGCCAAAGAATAAATTAAACAGTCTTTAGAAACTTGTATTACTAGGCTCTAGTAACCAAAATAGAAACAGACTATTAGTATGGAGGGAGAGCCCAGAAATGACTCCAGATCCATGTGGTCAACTATGCAAAGGCAAGCAAGGACACAAGATAACCTTGTCAAAAAACAGTTTTGACTGTATCTCATTGAAAGTATAAAAGTAAGTTTTTAATCCTACAGCTAAATCAGCTCAAAATGGCTCAATGTTAGACCCAAACCCTAAATGTTTTCCAGGAGAAAAATGCCTATATTTTTTCTGGGTGTCACACCAGAAAGAAACAAAACCCCAAAGGGAAATGACATCAAAGTAAAAAGCTTCTGCACCCACCACAGAACAATCTACAAAATGTAAAAGCAAACGCTAAACAGGAAAAGAATATTTGTGAGCTGCCTACCTGAAAGGGGTTAGGACAGGGCTTAAAAAGGGCTCTCACAAGCAAATCACACAAAAACAAATAAGCAGGGCCAGGAACCAGTTCAATCTAACAATGATAATAGTGTCAATGGGTGAAGGCCCCGCCCCCCAGCCCCTAGAAGCTCCTCCAAAACAACCTATCTAAAACAATTGGAAAAACACCTGAGCAAGCATTTCTCCTAAGGAAACAAAATGAGTGATGAGAACAGGGAGACAGGGGTGAGAAGATACAAAATGACAGAAATGCAGGACCAGTGTGACAATGCCCAGAGCAGAAGAGATCTGATACACACAAGAACCATGGTTCATACAAGTGTTTCATGTTTGGGATTTTTGTAAAGTATCTGAGCACGGGGATGAAATGGTAAAATGTTCATCTGCTTCACCCACGCAAATCCACACGCACCTCACAATGTCATTAATTCTTAAATAGAACATTACAATTTTACAAAATATTTTAATTTCATTTCCAATTCTGAGAAAACCACTGGCACCATTTTTCTGTGTTCTTCCCCCAAAACAGCAAACAAATATATAATTGTTTAAATCAGATTCAGCACCTGACTTTATAATTGAAAATACAAGTCATATAAATAGGACATTACAGGGTTGGTATTTGGTTTGATCTCTGGTGCCATAAGAACTAAAATAGTACAAATAAAGCCCCTGAGTGATGCTGCTAGAACACAGACACACAGGCCCTTCCTTACCTTATAGAGTGAGTCCTTGTTTGGCTTCAGTTTGATGCCATGGGCAAGCCTCAGCTGATATGTTGTCCGCATCCCTGACCAGGTGTCTTTCTCACCCACGGGTTTCAGCAAAGATGTTACAGGGTTATAGAAGGCCGGGATGGAGACAGGATACCAAGTCCGCATGAAAACAATATCTAGAAGAAGTTTCCAAAGGTCTGTATCCATCTTGAGTGATACACATACATGTGCACACCCCAAGTCGCCCCAACATCTCTACCTGATTAAACAGTATTGGAAAAAGAACTTAGCCAATTAAACTCCTGCTAACTACCACAAGGCTGTGGGTGTGAGCCCAGCAAGTACAAACACAGTGTGGATACTCCAATTGGACAGGGCTGGAGCTGACAGGCCTGGAGATCAAAACTCCTTCTAATCAATACCAGCGAGAGTCATTAACAAACCAGTAACAAACAACAGTGTCCTCAGCACAGGGGACAAAGAGGTCTTACCACTCATTAGCAACTTGTCCTCAAAGCTGGCCCTGAATGCCCCTTCTGGAGCCCGGAGCGCTTTCTTGATTTGTCCCCTTATTCCACTGACAGTTCGAATGACCGCACCTTCAAATTTGGCTACTTCCAAGGCAGAGTTAAACATTCCCTAAATGCAACAAAATAAAAACACATATATACATTACCATTTATATCACTGGTTAAAAAACAAAAATCAATTCACTAAACGTGAAATTACTAACATCAAAAAGTATGCTACTCAACTTTATTTTCACGAAAATAAACTCTACAAGAGCAAAGAGGTATTTATGGGTGTGAAGTGGCCTAGCCAGCCTCAGCATCCTCTTCTGTGCAGGCTTCACAGGCACTCTACCTCTGTACAAGCACTGAGCTCACCGCCTGCCCTCACGATCTTATTCCCAATGAAACTTCCCACCTGCCCTCTCTGACCCTGTGAAGCTAAGTGCACAGTCTGCTGAAATCTTGCCGTTTGCTGCAAACTGCTTTGCACTTTCTACTCAACAATCAGACAAATGTAATATTTTCTTTCCCCTCAGCTTTAAAGTAATAAATGAGTCTGTGTTGGTTCTGGGATAGTTTCACAGCTATAGTTACTAAGTATTCCTGACTTTAAGTGCAGTACAAATCAAGTCAAGATTTCAAACAGTTTCCTAAAAACTCTAAACTTGCACTTTAAAGTACAGGAAAATCAGCTATCTAACCCCACTTCATGACTCCCAGTCAAAACAAACGCACATCTAGACGCTGTCTAACAGGACCTTCATGCTTGTGGATGATGTGTAGGACCCACAGACGAACTTGTAGCAAGACTTCAGTTTCTAGCCCAAAGATAGCCCATTACAAACATAAAATTATCTCAAAACCTGAGAAGAAAAACCACATTGGAAATACTGCTAGCTCTAAATATTCTAGGTAATAAAAGAACATTCTACTCTTTCTTTAACAATATATAACTTGTTAAAGGATATACAGACCTTAATAAATGAAGTATTCTTGAATATTTTAAAAGGAAAACCAGTTAGCTTTAATTTCTTCACAATTTTTATGGATTTATCCAGGTCAAGGACAACTCCAGTCGCAGCAATCCGAAAGTCAGGCTAAAAAGAACAAAAATTTGAAAATAATAATATAAAAAGAAAAATTACATTTATCTGATGTAATAATACCAAATTTTCATTCACATAAACAGCTACAAAGACAGAATTTCATTTCTTTTCTTAGTAGGTACTTATTTATAGTTTTGTTTGCTGCAGAAACAGTCTAATGCGCCTGGGCTCACCAACTCTGTGGCACAGGATGTCCTAGAATGCTGCCTCCACCTCCCTGGCTGTAAACCAGGATTTTAAGGATGCTAAGTCACTGCTGCTACCTTGAATATGCTCCTGAGAGTGATTTCAAAGTAACGGTTTCACAACAACAATCAACTCAGAAAAGGAAAAGGCAAATTCAGTTGCAACATTTAAAAATGAGATTTTGGACCTCTAGGTAGACTGCCTATTTATTACTCTTTTTTTCTCAGATGTTATGTAGAGCCAATAAATGAAGCTTGTTTTCTGCCCAGTCAAAGACAACTGTGAACACAGTTTGTCCATATCACTACTAAGGGACAGCACCATGCTTAAAGGGTTACAATGGATTCATAAAACGTGCTGTAATAATTAGTATCCAGTGAACACAATTATAGACTTTTTAAGTAAGCTCAAACAAGGCACTAAATTATACAGTGACGTCAGTGCCATTATGATTCTCCCTCTCTCATGACTCCCACACTCTACCTAGGAAAGTCAGGCAGGGCGATTCACACCAGGAATTCCGACATTCAGATGGCTGAGGTTTGCGAGTTCTAGGCCAGTCTGGGCTACATATCAAGACCTTCTTAGAAAGAAAAGCGGGGAGGGAGGGAGGGAAGGAGGAAGGTAGAGAAATAAGAAAGGAAGGAGAAAGAGGGAGGGAGGACAAAGGCTGAGGAAGACGCAGGGCAAGGAGAAACATATCAAAAGTGGTTGATTTTCAACTTAGCTTCATGAATTCAGTTCACAGTCTCTAGTTCATTTGACTGACTGATAAAGAATGCATCTCTGATACTTACCATTGCACCACTGACAGACTGTATTGCCAAAAATCCAGTTCCTTGTGGGGTGATAGGACCTTAAAGAAAACAGAAAAGAAAATATAATAGTCCACACATTTTACTCCAACCTCTTTTCTCAAATAAACAAATCTTTGAAGTTGGGCTTTCGTGACAAGCAGAGAACATACAGCAATATATAACCCTAAATGGCAAAAACTGATCCTATATTATTATAATCACAATTTACCCCAGAAAGTTGCTCCACAATGCATGTGCTGTGGGGTGTATTTTAGAAGCCTCTGTCTGCCATTGTGGTCTTCAATATAGTACAGTGGGATTGTCTGAAACCTCCTCCATCCTACAGAAAAAATAATTGGATCTCGAGACTTGAGGATTTTCTTATACCAGCGATGTTTCTTGAGGCGCATCTAGAGACATAAACATTCAATAAAACAGTGTACATCCAAATAACCTGTCTCCAAGCCTGCAGCAAAAAGCACCTACCTGCACATATCCCACAGTGCCCTCACTATTGCCCAAACCACCCAGAATAATTGGGTAGTGTGGGTCGAAGTTCTGCACGAATTCACAGGGGATGTTTTCAATCTCAATTCGAACATACATTCCAGGTCGAAAACCCTCATATTGAACTCTGGTTTCATCTTCTTGGTCTTCAAATTCAGCATGGTTAAGCTACAGATGAGAAAAGGGACCAGAACAGAAGCACAATGAACCCACACCACCAGTATTCTTAGTCAACATTAAGATTAAATTTTTAAAAATACAAAGGAATCATGGACACAACAATTTAGGTTTTTATTGTAATAAAAAGCCATACCCTCTTCAACTCTAAGATATTTACAACTTTAAGATATTTTCCAACTGTATTTTCTGTTGCTCCAAGTCACAGCCACTAACTCCAAAAGGATCTCTGAATGGTGCTCAGCAAATGGTGTTGGGCTATACTCTAACTCTCCCGGCTCTCTGGCAATCATTTTATATAACTTTGTTCATCATCAGTCTTAGGACAGCCAATCCATTCTCCCTTATCCTCATTCTAGCTGTTTCTGCTTCCAGACAGCTGTGTTCTGGTGTTTGTACCCACACAGGCTTTTATTATGACTCTGCACTGTGGGTTAAGGACAAGTAACAATGTGGCAAAATAATTTTTTTTTAACAAGATCTGTGTAATCAAGGCAAGCCTCAGTCTTCTGAGTGCATGGTTTATTAAGGTTGCACACTGCACTTGTATTGGCAGGTGTCTGTGACCCAGCATGCACAGGAGGCAACAGTCTACAGATTATTAAATCACATCTCTATTCAAGGGCAAACTTTCGGTTCCCAAAAGAACTTTTTTTTTCTCATTTTTTCAAAATCCTTTGAGTCCTCTTTCTTCACCAACTATTGCTCCATTTCTCTGCTTCACTTTGAACAAAATTCCATGTTTTCTGAGTCAGTCTCCAGACCAGCAGCTGCTTGTCTTGTA
This sequence comes from Microtus oregoni, assembly GCF_018167655.1. NCBI lineage: Eukaryota > Metazoa > Chordata > Mammalia > Rodentia > Cricetidae > Microtus > Microtus oregoni. The sequence continues at coordinate 59,344,877 of NW_024543061.1, forward strand.
GCCGCCTTCACCTACCATTGTTTGAAAGCATTTGCCAGTCACCACACACCTCTGCCATGCCTTATCCAGTGGTTGTTCCGCCCCTAGCAATAAGAACTGAAGTATATTCTGTATATAAATGTTGGCTTCTGGCACACCTGCTCTTTGAAATCTCCGTCTCTTGGCCACTCTTCAGCCTATGCCCCATCTCTCCACTCAATTGTTCTCCCTCTCTGTGCTAATTTCCCTAGCTACCTTATGGCTTGAAGGAGCTTGAGTCCTGCGTGTCAAGGCCCTGATTGAACTTAACACTGTTTGTGTGAGCATCATCACTAACCTAACCAGTTATCAAAGCTACACTACCTAGAGGCTTCCTACCTTACCGTGAAAACTGACCTGTTCAGGAATTTCCAGGTGAGCTTCCACTCACTCTCTACTCCTACATACAGTCCACCAGAAAACCTACCGATCCATCCTTTGGAAAAAATTACATCTAGACCTCACCTACACTGCCATCTCCACCCAAACTGAACTACCTTACTCCCTGCATCCCTTCACAAGGGAGAGATCATGACTGTCTTTTTCTGCCTAAAGCCTTCCCTAAGCCCCACACCACTCAGGAAAACATGAAGTTCTGTATAACTGCCCACAAGGTTTTAAATTCTGGGGCTAGAGAGATGGCTCAGTGGGTAAGAACACTGGCTGCTCTTCCAGAGGTACTGAGTCCAGTTCCCAGAAACCACATCGTGGCTCACAACCATCTGTAATGAGATCTGGCGCCCTCTTCTGGCCTGCAGGCACACATGCAGGCAGAACACTATATTCTTAGTAAACTTGAAAAACAAAAAAAATTTAAATTGCAAATGGCTTGAACTAGAGACTACAAAGATTATCTCTGTATTGTTTAGTCACTCCTGTAAAAAGTCAATACAGACTGGAAACCACTAATTTATGACTACCAGGAGACACTTCTTCACACTGGAGTCTCTACCCTTCCAATCTTAGGATGTGCTGAAGTGAGAGGCAGAGACACTTTCTCTGACCAGATGAAGGTCTAGACAAGCAAAGCTTGCCAACCACATTTTCAAGTTCAAAGGAATTCTCAGTGCTTCCACCAACAAAGTGTGACTCAAACACTCCATCAACTGTGCACAGTTTTGTGTCCTTTGTGTCTGCTTCTGGTGAAATCACTGCCCACCACGGCCATAAGCAGGAGCACCCCCACTTCTCCTTCTGCATGCACTCCTCTCCCATCTGCATCCGCCTTGACATGTAATACCCATCTGAACAACCAAGATGTGTCAAAACTCCCCCAGAAAGAACTTTGTGCACATAAGTCAAACAAACCATTCAGCTACTTGTTCAAAGCATTAAGTGATCAGAATTTGAACCTAGGCTTGTTCCGTACATCAATATGTCAGTGCCAAGAGATGCAGTCAGCACCACTACCAGCAGCCTTTAGGAATCTCCACTCAGGTAAACCAGACCCTTAGGAACTTCAGGGCAATTGGAGAGAGGCTAAGTTACAGCTTGCCAGGTAAGAAGAGGGACGGGCAGTGTGCAGCTACAAGTCAAGGTGTGGACTTCTTCAGAGTGACTCTTCCTTAGCTGTCCTTATAATGAGAGGTAACTTTCTGCATCTTTGTAAGCTATATATTTTTTTTAAAGTATGTAATTTACAAGGTATTAAGCTTAAAAACTAAAGTTTATTTAAGTGAAATATATATAAGCTGGTTTATTTACTCATCTTAAAGTGCCTTCTTTAGTGGGCTGGGGAGATGGCTCAGTGAGTAAGAATGCTTGCTATGTGCAGGCATGAGGACCTAGTTTGGACCCCCAGAACACACATAAAAAGTAGGCATGGCTATGCATGCCTACAACCTCAGCTCTGTGGTAGGTGGAAATGGGGGACTTGGGGGTCTACCAGCAGTGCTCCAGCAGGGTTCAGCAGGAAATCTGTCTCAAAGGACGACAGTAGACAGCAACAGAGCATGGCAGATATGCTCTTTCAGCTACACAGATGCTCAGAGGCATGCATTCACACACACATACACAGAAAAACAATTTTCCTTTGTAAATGAAATTTTAGGTGGTTTTTATGTGATGCACTGTTTAGATTTAGAAATGAGTTCAGAGAGGAGTGCTAAAATGTTTAAATCCAAGGCCACAAACAATTTGGCCTGAAAAAAAATTGTAGTTTGAGGATTTTTAACATTCTTGAAGTGTTATCTTTGTAGGCGGTTCTGATTTTTCAACTGTGTTGGTGTTTCTTGACTCTCATACAAAATATAAACTAGATCCCAGAATAAGTACCTCTCTTCTCACGTTCCCTTAACTTTTCTATCCTGCCTCAATGGCATGAGTTCCTTGGAAGCAGGGACCATGTCTCAGTCATCACTGCTTGCCAAGTATGTGGGGCTTGGTACAAGGTAGTGCTGATGAGAAGAGAAGGCAATCAAGGTCTGAAGAATCCCATCACACAATTCCAACCTGGGCTCAAAGTCAAAGGAAAACGAGGGGCAGGCCAGTAGGTGGCGCTGCCTTGGCAGGCAGTCAAGGACTGCCTGCTTTCTTACCTGGGCTTGTCTCTGCATTTCACCCTTAAGATCATCGAAATATGTGCTTTCTCCCCCATCGTACTCCGCATCAAACAGCTCCTTCAACTTCCTCTTCTTATTCAGGTGCTTTTTCTTGGCACTTTCCTCCTCATCTGGGTCATTTTCTTCCTTAATGTCTTCTTCTGTATCTTCACTCTTAAATTTCCAGATTAAAAAGTATTGAGAAGCTTAGGGAGAACTTTCTTTAAACAAACAAAGCAGATTTTTATAGTGTTTGAGCTTACAAATTCTTTGATATGACTATCATGACCAAACAGACTTTGGCGCTGATCTGGTGTGGCAAATTGCATGAGAGAAGTGTCTCCCAGCTAGATGCTCCAAGACACTGTTCAAACTACTATCTGCAAGAACAAGGAACTTTTTTTTTTTAATTGTGCCTTTATCATTGAATGTTGGCAAAAGAAAGACAAATAAAAAGCATGAAGTTGACAGATGACGACAGCAAGGAGGAGGGCTGGACAGTGGCAGCATCCATACGCTGTACAAATGAACTGTTGCTCATCTGCTGCCACTCTCTAGGAAGCTCTCTATCCATGACAGGGAAGTCAAGATCTACATTGCCCAAAGCAGACCCCATAAGACACACTGACCGGATCAAGCTGGCAGAGCTACATCAAAGCCATACCTGAGTATCCGGACCTGGTTTTCCCTTGTGCACGTCCCCTGTTTCTAGGTCTTCGAAGTCCCCATAGAGCTCCTCTGAAAAAGAACATTTCCATGTCTGTCTGTGACACTAGCACCACCCAGCCTGGCCAACCCTGTGCTCTGCAATCCAAACCTCATTTCTGGTGTTTCCATCACTATACATGAGTCCTAACTTACATGGCCTTACATGTAGGAAAAGTAAACAGATCTGAGACTTAAACCTCACTTATCTCTCACGTCAAAGTAATGGACACTGTATAAGTGCAGCCATGAAGGTGAGCTCCAAAACATTTCAAAGAATGGGTGAAGAGACAGCCTGAGAGCAGCCCATGTGAAGTGTCTCAGAGAAGACAACACAACAGAGGGCACCGTGTCTGGGGAAAGCTAAGACAATGTAAGTACAGAACCTGGAACAAAACTGGAGCTCAAAACAATGTGGAGCTCATAGGAAGAGTTCATTAATTCATCTATTTGCTCATTGTAGAGCTCTGGGTTCTGTTACAGGCTTTCCTCTTTAAAATACACAAGTTAAGAATGCCTCTGGGAGGTTGACATTTACTGTTATTAAGATATATTCACAGCCGGGCGGTGGTGGCGCACGCCTTTAATCCCAGCACTCGGGAGGCAGAGGCAGGCGGATCTCTGTGAGTTCGAGGCCAGCCTGGTCTACAAGAGCTAGTTCCAGGACAGGAACCAAAAGCTACGGAGAAACCCAGTCTCGAAAAACCAAAAAAAAAAAAAAAAAAAAAAGATATATTCACATAACAGATAGAAAGCCCTTATTTATAATAAAAACAATTTAAGTATATAACTAGAACTGTGTTAGAAATTTACACACTAAAAAAAAAAATCAATAAAATATAACAGGGCTAGTGGCACAGCCCAGTAAGCAGAGGGGCCCACTGCCAAGCCTGAAGACCTGAGACCAGTCCCTAGGACCCCCAGCTCCTGCAGGCTGTCTTCTGTCTCCACACACATGCTAGCCATGTAAGAGTTTTATGATGACACCAGGGGGCACAAAAGGAACATCAGCAGACACTGCTTTCTTTCACAAAAGCTTTCTGTAACACTGGGTCCAGCACACCTGACAACCCCTTCTGGCCTTCAGGGGCACCCAGCACACACATGGTGTACATACACGCAGGCAAAATATTTATACAACGAAAACTAAGAATACATTTATAAAAATTTCTAAATAAAATCTAAACTCCGGCCCAAAATTTATATATAATACTCAAAGCTGAATGAAAGCAATAAAACAGATGCTAAGGTACCCTGCTTATGGACACTCGAACAAAATGACCTTCAGGATAAAAATGGTAACTGTGGACTACAAAAGGTGATCCAAGAGTTATCTGAAAATCATGCGTGCGCTCTCTCTCTCTCTCTCTCTCTCTCTCTCTCTCTCTCTCTCTCTCTCTGTGGTGGGATACCGGGAATGAACTCAAAGCCTCTGTATGTTAGATGAGAACTCTATTACTGAGGATGTATTCCAGGCCTTTTCCATTATGAGTAGGAGGAGAGATCTCAAAATGTTAACGGATCTTTTATGTGCAGCAGACTTTTAGTATTATATGTCCTTTCTAAAACTTTCTGCTATTGGTATGTACCTTTTACTTCAAATTTTCCATGACTATTACATTCACTAAAACAAACATGTTGAGGACAACCTCCACCCACATAAATACATTTATTTATAACAAAACCTGTAGGAGGTTTCTCACTTTCCTTTAAAGTCCCCATAGAGCAAATGTGGGGGTCTTATGTCAGTTCCCCACAGCACTCACAACGGACTAAACTTCAACCTGACGATAGCATTAAAGAAAACATGAAGGTAAGAATGGCTGCTGGTAAAGTCCTTGTACTTGCAAGTTCAAAGACCTAAGTTCTCTCCCCAGAATTCATGTAAACAAAACCAAGTGTCTCGCAAACCCAGTTAGAGAGGCGGATCCCTGGGTCTTGCTGGGCAGTCAGCCTAACATACTTAATGAGCTCAGGGAAATGAGAGATCAGGACTAAAGGCAAACAAACAAATGGGCCGGCAGTGCCTGAGGAAGGAACACCACCTGAGAAACAACACCTACGGTGGCTGTTGCTGCTTCAGAGGTGTGTGCACGCTCAGACATACAAAGGAAATATGCAGCCCTTACTTACCATCTGCTGCTAAGATCTTGGCGGCATCTTTCTCATCTTCCCACTTCCCCGTCACAAAGCAATCTCTGATACTGTTCATAACCTTACACAGAAAAACCAGCACTTAGTTGACTTACACAAAACTATTTTTGAGAAATGAAGAGCAGACAACAATTGCCTCTAAGTATTTCTCAGGACACTTCAAACTGGCCCTGTAATCCTAGTACATACCTAGCATCCCAGCACCAGGGTTGTTGAGGCAGAATATTCAAGCTCAGTCTAAACCATACAGTGAGCTCTTAGTCAGCTTAGAATACACAGAGACTGTCTCAAAAATTAATAAGAAAGGAAATACATACTTTTGTGGATACATTCATTTCACATAAGTATGTGAGATAATTCTTACAGAGTAACAGAAAAATATATGCAACTTATGTATAGAAGGGACATGTACCCAGAATATACAAACTGATAAGGGGCATATTCTCAGAAAACATAAACAGCTCATAACTAAACGTGCAAATCTTCAAAACAGGTGAACAGTATGAACAGGTATAAAGATAAATAAACAGCAATCACCTGAAATGATGCTTGACAGAATTAACTATCTAAGAAATGCAAATCAATACCATGACGTGACACATTTCACACCTTCTAATGACCTTCTAATGTGACTAAAACAAAAAAAAAAAGGACAAAAATAACTCTTAAAGATGTAAATAAACTAGAACCCACAAATAACGCTGGTGGGAATGAAAAATTGCACAACTGCTTTTTAAAACAATGGATACTGGTGTAGGAGGGTCTTCTGTCTATGCGTTACTTTCATTGGTTAAATAAAGAAGCTGCCTTGGCCTTTTGATAGGCCAGCCCTTAGGTGGGTGGAGTAGACAGAACAGAATTCTGGGAGGAAGAAGGCAGTGTGGTAGACGCCATGGCTCTCCTCGCCGAGATGGACACTGGTTAGACTCATGCTGGTAAGCCACAGTCAAGTGGCAATACAGATTATTAGAAATGGGTTAGATCAGTATGTGAGAGTTAGAAAATATGAGGCTAGAAATAATGGGCCAGGGAGCAATTTAATTAATACAGATCTCCGTGTGATTATTTCGGGAGTTAAGCGGCCAGGAGCCAGGAACACAGCCCGCCGCTCCCTTTTACTACAGGATACTATGAGGGAAAAACTTACTTTCTCTAATCTTATCGCCAGTAACTAACATATTGTCCTGATACAGTTTTGTATATAACACTGAGATTAACAAGATAAGTAATTACATGATTTTTCTAATTTTGTTCCCTCAGATTCAACCAAGGACTAATTCTCTAGAAGGAATGTAGTTAAAGATATAAATAGATAAAGAACATGAAATTGAGGAGAGACAGTGCAGGGTGGATATGATCAAAATATATTGTATACATACAGAAAATTATCAAAAAATAAATATTATATCAGGTTCCCTAGCCACTTTTCCTGGGAAAATGACTTCTTCCCCTTCCCCACTCTTCTGCCAACAAGCAGCCATGTGCAAAAAGAACAAGCCTAGGTCTAGACCTGAACCACATCACCTAGTAAGTCTGTTCTTCCCTTTGCCATCTGTGCAGACTAGTTAGCTCTATGTCTGCTTGACACAAGTCATTTGGGAAGAGGGAGCATCAATCGAGAAAATGCCCATAAGCCAGTATTACATTTTTTGGATTGATAATCGATATGGGAGGGTCCAGCTCACTGTGGGCAGTGCCACCCCTGGGCTGGTGGTCCTGGGTGCTATAAGAAAGAATGCTGAGCAAGCATGGGGAGCAAGTCACCAGGCAATACTCCTCTTCAGTCTCTTCATCAGTTCCTACTTCCACGTTCCTGCCTTGAGCTCTTGCCCTGACTGTCTGGATATGATGAACTATGAACTTGGAGAAATAAACCCTTCCTCCCAAGCTGTTTTTGATCACATGTTTTACCCCAGCAATAGAAATCCTAGTTAAGACACCACTACAACACTCTCCTGTCATTACTTGCAAATACAAAGGCCAGTTCTAGACCAACGTCCACACACCCTCTTTGTTACTGAGACACCTCTGCTGAGTAAGTCACTTCCTTCACCTGCCTGCATTCATTACCCCTTCAAAAAAAAAAAAAAAGCAAAACAACAACAAAAACCAGTTACCATATCCACACCCACAAGCCTAGCTCCAGATCCATGGCCTTTGAACCTGCTTTCTTCAAGAGCCATCCTTGACTGGTGAGACACTCCTTTCCTCTCCAATCTTTCCATCTGCCCACTGCCATCGCTGCACCCACTAGCCTAGCCCTAGACCACAGGGAGCCATCTTTATGTGGTCTAACACACAGCTCATGCACTAGTTTTGTGTGACCTGACTCAGGCCATACATCTGCACTGGCCCAACCCAGGGAAGGCCAGATTTTCACTTTCAGACATACAACCAAACAAAGAAGTCCACATGCCCAGGTCAAATCCCCACAGCCAGCAAAAATAACATGAATGGCCATGACAGCATATTTCCCATCAAACCCAGTAGTCTTACTGAAGTGTTCTCTATTGAGAACTACCTAAGTGAACCCCAGGACACAATTTAAAAGCACAAGCATAAACTTTATCAAAAAGTCAAGAAATTTAAAGGCATCATCAAATACTTCATTACACTCCACGAGGGGAACGAGAAACACCCGAGTGATGTCCAAGAAAATACAAATACATGGATGAATAAAATGATGAAGATAATTCACAATCTGAAAGCCGAATTCAATAAAGAGAAACACTGAAGTGAACACAGGTTGAAATGAAGATGGAATTAAAAAACCTCAATATCCTGATTAGAAAACTGCAGGGAAAGTCTGGCAAGTGAATGAATCAAGCAGAAGACAGAACATCAGGACTCCAAGATAAAGAAGAGAATCCGGATGAAAGAAGCAAAGAAAATGAAATAATATTGAAGCACAGGAAAGGAACATTCAGGAAATGTGGGACACTATCAAAAGACCAATCTTCTAATTATAGGCATAAGTGAGGCAGAAGAATCCCAGGTCTTCAACAAGACCACAGAAGCAAACTTCCCCCAAATTAAGGAAGGACACACCTATATAGACATAGGAAGTACACAGAACACCATACAAAGACAGAAAAGAAACACCCCACAGCATATCATAGCAAAGACACTAAAGATACAGAACAAATAAAAAATCCTGGAAGCTGCCAGGGAAAAAACACAAGTCACATATAAAGGAAAGCCCTTCAGAAAACCCCTGTTTTAACCCCAGGAAGGACTTCTCAGAGATAACCTCTCATTTCTGGAGCGTGCACTCTAAGCTCTAAAGCCACGGCTACCAACCAAGGTCATGTACTCGGCAAATTATCTGCTGTCGGTAAGAAAGAAACAAATTTTCCATGATCCATACCTTAAAAAATTAATTTCTAACAACAAAAAAATGCTCGACAGAATACTGGAAGCAAGACTCCAAACTGAAGAGAAGAACAAACACAGCCAAGAGACTTAGGAAGGAAACAAAGCTAAAATTAATGAAATACAAAGTACAACGAAGAACACAAATTAGCAAGAAAAAAAAGCAACAAACTGACTTCAATACACACACACACACACACACACACATCTTTTAAATAGTAACTCTATTCAATTTCCTGAACTCTTCAACTAAAAGACATAGGTTAGCTGAATGGATTAAGAAACAAAACCCAGGGGGCTGGAGAGATGGCTCAGCGGTTAAGAGCATTGCCTGCTCTTCCAGAGGTCCTGAGTTCAATTCCCAGCAACCACATGGTGGCTCACAACCATCTGTAATGAGATCTGGTGCCCTCTTCTGGCCTTCAAGCATACACACAGAAAGAATATTGCATACATAATAAATAAATAAATATTTAATAAGAAAAAAAAAAGAAACAAAAGCCAGGGGTCTAAACAGTTGGTTCAGCAGTGAAGAGCACTGGCTACTCCTTTAGAGGACCCAGGTTCAAGTCTCGGCACCCACATGACAGCTCACAGCTGTCTCTACCTCTATCTGACACCCTCACCCAGACATACATGAGGCAAAACATTACGACACATAAAATAAAAAGTTAAAAACAAAACAAAATCCATTTATCAATCATTTTAGAAAACTCAGCTTTAATGACACCACCTTGAAGTGAAAGGTGGTTCTAAGAAAAAGAGATCAAGAAGTAGGCAGGCATGGCCATCCTAGTACCTGACAAAATATCCGACAAACTAAAACTAATCAGAATAGACGAAGAAGAACACTTCATTCTAATCAAGGGATCAATTAATCAGGAAAATTCCCATGCATCAAACTCTGCTGCGCCCAATGTGGCTCAGCAGCCACAGGAACAAGCACTGACCGGACTTCCAGAGGACCTGGGTTCGATTCCCAACACCCATACTGCGCCTCCTAAGGGTTCCCTGGGATCTGATGTTTGCTCACCTTCACGGGCACCAGGCCCACACAGAGACATATTGGCAGACAAAATATCCATACACACAATTTTTTAAGTCTTAAATAAAAAAAGAAAACAAACTAATGACACAGATTAACACAAACCCAATTACTGTAGGTGATTTCAATACCCCACTTTCTCTAATAGATAAAAAAATAACAGAGAAACCTCAGAATCAAACAGCTCTAACAGGTATCGACAGAATGTTCCACCCAAATGCCAAACATATTTTACTCAGCAGCACATGGAAGCTTTTCTAAAACAGGCCACATACTTGATCACAAAACAAATCTTAACAAATACAACTCCATGTATTCTACCCAATATTACACAATAAAAGTTGATAGCAAAAAATCCTCCAGAAAATGCATAAACTCTAAAAGCATGGAGATTAAACATCTCATTACTGAATAATAGATAGGTCAAAAAAGAAACAAAGATATTCATGGAACTAAACGACTATGAAAACAACACAACAAAACCTCTGGAGCACATAAAAAGCAGTTCTAGGAGAGAAGTTTAGAACCTTGAGCATCCATAAGGTCAGAAAATGGTTTAATGATGCAACTCAAGAAAAAAACAAACCAAACCCAAACCCAGCAGATGACAGGCAAGAAATAATAAAAATCAAAGCAGCAATTAATGAAATGGGAACAAAGAAAACAACACAAAGAATCAATGACTCTAAGACTGGCTCACCAAGAAAAGCAAGGACAACAGAGTCTTGACCCAACTAACCAAAGGAAAGAAAAAGGAGACCCAAACTAATGAAATTAGAGATAAGCATCGGAACATGACAACAGATAACAAACAAGTTCAGAATATTTTAAGGGAACACTTTAAAAATCTGTACTCTGTTTAAGTTTGAAACTTGAAAGAAATGGATAAAGGATGAAAGTTAAAACAAGAGGAGAGGGGAAACCCCAAAAGGCAGCAATGCTTTCACACCAGTAGCGGAACATTTCCTTTCCTGTTCACAACACAAGTACGGAGTCAACTAAATTCAGAACCTGCTCCTGCTTGTGTGACAGAAACACGGATGTGGGGAAACAACCTGTTAGAGAACAAGAAGCCAGGGACAGATGTGCAACACTGACTCAGCCTTTGTCTTTTCACAGCAAGCAGCTGCTCAACATTACCTCCTCTAAATCCCAATCGTGAGGCGCCTCCACAAGGAACCGAGAGCAGTCCAGAGAGTCAGCCTTGTGCTTACACCCTCGGTCTGGCTGGCTGACACGGAATAGCCCTCCAAGCTCCTCTACGGTGTCTCCATCGTCGTCTTCATTATCCTCTGTCACTAAAGAGATCACCATAAAGGAAAGGTGAAAATAAAAACTTCAATCCTACGACTCATTGCCCGGAACTAGTTAATATCTTAGAATTCAAGGAACTATAGTCCCTGCTCATTACAGACATGTTGTGTCCTGGCCCACTCACCCACAAAAAGTCAAAAGGCCAAAGAACTTCCCCTTAAAGTGTCTGGAAGACTTATCCTCTTGCAAAGCAGCAGCAAGAAAACTGGGGAGTGAAATACTGGAGGTTGGGGAAGGGAAGACATTTAAAAGAAGACATCTTACAGAAGATCTTTTATGCAGAGCTCCCTTAGAACTTACTGTCACTAAATGTCTGCAGACAAAATCTACATGAAAATCAGTTCAGATTCCTCTCCAATTTTCTTATCACAGGATCAACTTATTTCTGTACTTTTTCCCAAAGAGAACTGATAAACAAGTTTAATAAACTACAAAAATTAGTGAATACAGGCAAAGAAAATACAGAATTCTCATTCTTACAGAGGGGCGAGGGGGTGTTTCAGCTTTCATAGGCAGAAATATGTTCCTAACATTAAATTTAACAAAATAAATCCCACGAAGGACTTTATAAGATGAGATAATGGACAATATTCTCATTAAAACTTTCATGCCAATTGAACAGCATAAGACCAATTTATGTATGGTCCTTGTGACATGATTATAAACATCTGCCAAAGCCAGCAAAAGGCTCAGTAGGGGAGGATGCTCGGCATGCAAGTCTGGTGACCTGAGCTAGATCCTGGAAACCCATAAAAGGGTAGAAAGAGAGAACCAACTCCATACATTGTCCTCTAACCTTCACTCATATCCTTGGCACCGGTACTCTCCCATACCATAAATGTGCGCGCGCACACACACACACACACACACACACACACACACTCACACACACAATTTAAAATCTGTTTTTAAAATGGCTGGTAAATATACAGAAGCTGATAGCCAGAAATAACAGATGTCAAAAGTATAATCCCAATCTTTGCATCAATGACCTCATTTCCTTTTCAGAAAATAATCGAAGACTTAAAACATTATGAGCTCTGGGCAGAGTTCTTACCTGTCCCATAAACCAGCTTTCGAAGATTTGGAGCTGCTTGTTGCTGCCTCAGAAAGGCTTCTGCTGCCTTCCTGGAAAGGTCTTCCTTCCACTTGAGGGCACCTGAAAAACCAACACCCAGTTACACCTGCTTACTGACCAGGGGTCACTCATTCATGACATATTCAGGTGGTTAACAACCCAAAGAGCAGACTGAAAATGTGAGCATTCTACAGGTAACAATGGTGAGGATGCGGGCGCTCTGTGGAGCATTTACCTGACGTTTCTACAGAGCTGCTGTTCTCTTCCTTGTGATCCTCTTCCTCTCCGAGTAAGTTTTCAATGTCACTGGCCTCATCAACCAGGTTCTCTGACTCGAGTTTCTGCCCACTGCCCCCATGACGACTTGCAGGCTTTCCCCTGACAATGCCTCTGCATTCTGAGTCTTCCTCCTCTGAACTCAGCTCGGAGGCTTCAGACTCGTCTTCAGATGGACAAGCCTCTTCAGCTGTACAGTGGCCAGAGTCAGAAGTGGTGAGGGCTGCTTTTGTCACTAGGGAAGGCTTCTCTCCATCCAGACGGTCCCTCCACTGATGAGATGCTGACAGTCTTGCCCCACTGTCTCCTCCAACAGATTTGGAATCCCCATCGTCTCTTTCTCCTGCAGAAGAGTCTCCATCTTCACTGCTTTCGTCCGCTTCCTCTGCTGCCTCCTCTTCCCCAGAGCTCCTCTCGAGATCGTCATCGCTATCAGCAAACGCTGGCAAGTCCGCATCGCTGTCTTCTTCCTGCTCCTCGAGTTTTGGCCTTTTGCTTCCCCGAGCAGACAAGTATTTACAGTCGGTGGTTTCAGCCCCATCCTCTTCCCCTTCAGCTTCGTCGTCGTTGTCGCTAGAGCCATTTTCCATTCGGTCACCTTCACACATTTCTTCATCATCCTCACTCTCTTCATCTCCAGACTCATCTTCCGTGTCCTCAAAAATGGCTTTCCGACGTACGCGACCAGTCTTTACGTCCAGTTGCTTTTCCTCTTTTGGCATCCACAGCCTGTATTTCAAATAAATAAAAGCTAATTCAAACTGTAAAACGGTTAGTTATTCTAGAAATGTCAACCGACTGTGGAGAGGAATGAGAGGCTGAGGCAGGAGGGTTCAAGGTTCTAGTCTGCCTGAGCTATCATAGTAAGGTAAGACTACGTGGGCAACTTAGTAACTTAGTGAAACCCTGTCCCCAAAGAGATGTTTAGAGAAAAATGGACTGGGGAAGAGTTTGTTGGTAGAGCTCTGACCCAGACTGTGCGGGAGCCTGTGTGCACTCCTGCATTACTGAAGGAACAGCACCGTCACTGTCCCAAAATGGTGACAAACCACTAACAAGAAAACTTACCTAGCTGCCTAAGGGCACGCTTGCAAAGCACTAACAGAACAAACAGAACCACGCCTATTTCAGGAAGACTATTTTAAAGGGAAATGAGTATTTAGTACATCTTCAAAACTGACTCCAGGTCCAAAGGACAGTGCAACCCTGGGTCACCCTGTTGTATCAGAGAGTACTATGCCTATGCTCACAGTTAATGGGGATAAGCCTAGAAGACACAGGAAACTCAACACTGAGGGTCACATCTGGGACCATGCAGGCATCAGAGGAAAATGACAGTAATGGGATGGGAACAAAGTCCAGAGTCAGCAGTGATACAGAAAGCATCAGGAAGGGGAAGCGCTTGGTTAAAGAATGCCTACTGGCCAGAGTTCTGAACACAGCTCTGGGCACTGAGTTTGAAGAGCACAATGACACAGGCTGAGGAGACGCCTCAGCAGTTCAGAGCATTCACTGATCTCAGAGAAGACGTGGGTTCCATTAATTGGTACAGTATTATTGACATGGTAAAGTTATGAGATAAAATTAAAATTAAACAAAGCTATTCAATGTGCTACATTTAAAACTGTGACACCATCAATTATAAAAGACTACAGTATACCATAAGACAGTTCCTAAGTCAGAAACACAAATAACAAAACAATGACGATATAAAGAAAATGCTTAAATTATAAAGGTATTAATTAAGTGTATGTATGTGTGTGCCTACAGCGTTTATGTGTACCATGAACACATAGGTGGCCAAGCCAGTTAGAGGAGGTCAGAGGCATTTGTGAGGCAACAGATGTGGGTGCTGGGCACTAAACCCAAGTCCTCTGCAGAAGCAGGATGTGATGTTAATCACTAAGCAATCTCTCAAGCCCTGGGAATAATGACTGTTAAATTAACTCTTTAATTTTCAAGTTACCATGCTAAGCAATAATGCACAGTATAATAAATAATACTATACATAGTCTACCATTTTCAGAATGATTATAAGCCATGAGTAGAACAAAAATCAATGTTCAGCAAGCACCCACTAAGTACAATGGCACATAAGCTCCAAATCCAGGCTGAAAAATGAGCCACGTTAGTGGCTATCTACCATGGTGACAACAGTGTATGAAAGCCCTGCAGAGAGAAGGCATATGCCTTCAAATGGGGCCTAAATAAGCAGCTACACAGTGCTCGGGAATTTGTCACTAAAAGATAGCTAAGTGGTCTTCTAGAAAAATAAATGCAATCAATAGTAAAGTTTGTGTAATATTTGAGTAATATTCTGAATATTTCTGTTGAAAACAAGTCTTATATTTTACATGAGAAAATATGTAATGCTACATAAATGAAAAACTAACAAGAAGCAAAACCAAAGTAAACCAAAAAACCTGGGGTCAAATTCCATCAAAATAAAGATTGATGGTGGAATGGTAATATAATTTTTACTTTAACTTTTTAAAATTAAAAATTAGGAAAGATCCAATAACATGGGTCATTGGATAAAGAAAGGCACTTGCTGCCAAGCCTGACTTTCTGAGTTTGATTCCTGGCACCGACACAGTAAACAGAGATGCACACACAAATGTTTAAAAAAAAAATTAAACAGAAAACTTAGAAAAATGGTAGACTTACCCTTCATTATCTATATCTTCTGACCCCAGAGGTTTGGAATCAGAAAAAAGTGTCACTCTGCTTGAAGCCATCTTGGCATCGATACTGGCATGGGTGGAGATGAGACTCTGGACCAGTTCATGCGTAGGGCCTGCTTCCTCCTGCCACAGCCAGGGAAAAGGTGCAAGTGAGGAAAGCACAGCACTCTGGAAACATGCTGGTTTCATCATTCCTCAAAATTACCCTAAACTTGGGCTAGAGACAGCTTTGCAGTTCCGACAGCACACTGCTCATGCAAAAGACCTGAGAGTTCAGTTCCCAGCACAGCGCACACACCAGGAGGCCCACAGCTGCCTGTAATGCCAGCACCAATACTCTGTGGCCACCTGAACACATGCATGCATGTATGTACACAGACACACATACACACAAATAATAAATACAATGGTATATTATTAGTGTTTTAACAAATAAAGCTTGCCTGAGGATCAGAGGGCAAAGCAGCCATACTAGTCAGCCATACAGACCTTTAATGCCAGGACACGAGAAACAGAGGCACAGAGATCTCTGTGAGTTCCCTCTGGGATACACAAGAATGAATCTGTCTAAGAAAAATAAAGCTCACACAAAAGTGATCCCAGCACTTCAGATCCCACACCTTTAATTCCAGTACTAGGGAGGAGAAGACAGGAGTGATATGGCTAGGCAGAGAACTGAATATAAAGGGGAAACAGGAACTCAGTGGAATGTGGAGTCTGAGGTTGGTGGAGAGTATTGCTGGACTGCCCCTTGTTTGTCTGAGCCTTGGTAGAGTTAAGGTCTCTCTAGTTGTTGGCTGCTTTGATTTTTGATCTTCAGGTTGAATCCTAATACCTATCTCTGGGTTTTTATTATTTGTGCTACAAATAAATCTTTTTAAAAATTCTTATAGTTCTAAAAACCTTTCTGTCTCAAGAAAGAGAAGAAAATTCTTGCAACAAAGCTTAGACTTGACCCCCAACAGTGCAAACACCTCTCAGTTCATGCAGTCCATCAGTCTGGGAACCACGGCCCTAGCTAGGAAAGCTCCAGGTCTCAGCACTACAGACAAGAACTAACAAAAACCTCAAGTCCACATGACTCCCAAGGCTCAGGGAAGACCTTGGAATATGGGGCGGAAGAATGTAAGCTGGGGGACAGGAATAGTGCTGCGTAACACTCCTCTGCACACACAGCATGGCCACTGTACTCATGAACCGACAGCAGCCGTGCTGAACTGCACAAGGCAGAGCTGCCAAAGTTCGCACTTGGGCTGGGAGGGGTTCATGAGGCACCATCCCTCCCTGAGGAGCAACTGACTGTTAATGGCTGCTGAATGGGGAATCTTTGCTACTGCTGTTTAACATGTAGTGTGCAAGGGTGTTTTGTCTGCACACTCTCATCTGTGCATGCCTTTATGACTGCAGCAGTCAGAAGAAGGCAATGCTTTCCCTGGAACTGGATTAAGTCAGTTGTGGGCCACCATGCAGGTGCTGCAAAGGTCCCAGGTCCTCTGGAAGAGCAGGTAGTGCTCCTAACCTCTGTAGTCCACAACCAGTAAATAATTCCAAACCTATTTTCATGTAAACAACCTGATTAATTTCAGTGGGTCACTATAAAAAATGACACGCTGAGAAGAGCTTCAGCAAGGGAGGAAGCAAGTGTGAGAACTGCCACAGTCCATCGCACACACATGCCGAAACTAGTGTGAGAATTGCCATGGTCCATCACACACACGCACACACACACACACACACACACACACACTGGAACTGTCAGAGAACATACTGAAAAGATGTCTAGCAGGAGTGTGAGGGTGACAATGACCAAAATATCATATACACATATATAAAACTGTCAAAGAAATTTTTCAAAAGAACAAAAGTACCTCAAATGTCTTACACTTACACACATACCCAGCTCTAACCAAGGGAAGAGAAAGTTCAACAGGAAAAAGAGGGAGGACAAACAACACAGTATGTTTAATAAAACCTCAAGAAATATATATTTTATATTTACATAAAATTATATATAATACACACACACACAGAGTAAGAGGCACTTAGACTGACAATGTTCTTCACAAGAACCATAGACTAACAAAAACCCCAGTACTCAACATGAAAAACAAAAAACCTCCATGTGAGTTGCTGGTCAGGGGAGTCCAAGTGACTCTCAAAACAATCCAGGCTATCGTTGCCCTTGGTTGCCTCTCAGAGGTTGAAGGTAAGTTCCTATTGCTGAAGACAATGCAGACTCAGGACACAGAACCTAGAGGACTGAAGCTGGATCCAACCTAAACGCTCCTTCCTGAGGTCCAACCATCACAGTACCAGAAAATATTAAGCAAGCCACGAAGGAAGGGAAACAATGAGTAGTCCTACCCGGCTGTGATGCCTACGAACCACACAATGACAATCTGTCCCTAAGGATGTAATACTGGCACTCATATCTGGATGATAATGGCCTGCTCAACAGCAAGGAAACCATGCTTGGTATTAGAAAACTAACGAACTAGGGGCTAGTGAAGTCATGGATCTTAGAGGACTTACTATCTCTTTTAGCCCAGCACAATTTCCAACTACATTCTAAATGTATTCATATATCCACAGATAAGAAGGAGCTTCTCTTTACAGCAAATGAGACTATTATAGGAACCATACTGGTCACGATGCAGAGATCAACTGATGGCGGGAGCCCAGTCTCAATGGCTGCATCTACAACACAACACCTGACCTAAGGTTCAGAGAACATCAGAGAGGGGACAGAAAGACTGTAAGAGGCGGAGAAACAGAGTTCTGTGGTTAAGATTATGTTTCCTAGAAAGGGCGAGGGAGCTACACCCGCTACCTCAACTGTGTGGGTGCCTAAACAAGACCTGAGCAATGACATCACTGATAATCATGCTAATGTGATGGGGAACGTCACAAGATCCCACCCATAGATCACTAGGACTGCTGAAGGAGAGAGAATCAGTCTTCCCCAGGGACAAGTCCCTGATTAATTATCCAACACAAAGTGATCATCTCTAGTTAAATACACACAAACACCATCAAATGGACTCAGTCATAGTTATATATTTATATTTACACACATGAATATATTTTTAAGTAACAATAATTATCAAAGAAAAATAGGCCATCAACTTGAGGGGTGGGTCGTAGAAGGGACTGGAGAAAACGGAAGGGAAATGTGACCTAATTAATCTTGATTTTAGAAGTTGTAAATTAGAAAGAATAAAAATACCACCAATTACACACGTCCACACGTCAGCCAGGGCTATGTAGAGTCTCTCTGTCTCAAGAAAGAAAGAAAGAAAGAAAGAAAGAAAGAAAGAAAGAAAGAAAGAAAGAAAGAAAGAAAGAAAGAAAGACAGACCAAAATAAGAGTATTCTAGACCTAGAAAACACTATAGTTTTCTAGAAAGAAAAAGAGCATGGCAGTGGTGGTAACCACAGGAACTTTAAATCTGAAGAGTATGAAAGTATTTTTTATTTTCTGTTTGTTACAATGAAAAACATCTTTATATAATCAATTCTTTTTATCATAGCTTGGATTAAAAGAAAAAAAAGCTTTAATAACTAAAAGATGAACACAGTATTTGACAAAGATTTGTAAACAATAATTCAGAAGAGGCTCCTTCTTACCATTGCCTGAAAGCCATGGCTCCCACCGAGGTCGACATAGACAGCATCCTTGTCATACAGCACACCCCCAACTCCAGAGAGCGGCGCATAGACCAGCTTCTCCTTCTCATTCAAACAGCGCTTCTTTTGCTGTTCCGGAAGAGCACAGGGGTCTGGGAGAAAACTGACATCGCTGACAGCAAAATCTCCTACGCCTGGAAGACAGAACCCAGGAAGCCAAGCACTCATAAGCAAGTGTTAACTGCTGGCACTGCACACGGAAACGCACCATAGGCAGCAGCCCCTGCTAACCAGCAATATCTGCATCCACTCAACACTCTGGAGACGATTCACAACGGGGTTATTTCCAAAACCTCCAGATCATGCTTCTGCCTTGTTTGATAATTTTTCAATGTTCCAGAGGAACGAAACCATCCCAAAAGTTCAACAAATACAAAAGAGAATACCTGGCATGTGAACCTGGCTGTTATTTTTCAGGTAGGCTCCTCGTAAATAACCATAAAGAGACACCTTTCGGTCACACTTGATGTTTGTGCGGATGTCCTCAGGGTTTGTCAAATCTTCCATCCTAGAATAAAACACAATCTCATGACAGGAAGGAGCGTAAGAACTTCTACTTCTCGCCACATGCTGACCACTGTGTTCATGGGCCGGGAGTACAGCTCAATGGTTCAATGCTGCCCAGTACATGAGGCTTGGAACTCAATCTCAAGCACCACAAGAACAAGACTTGCTCCTTAAGCACATCATTTAGAAAACTCCAAATACAGAAACAAGGAAGAATGGTTCACCGTGTTCCAGAGGACAAGGAGTAAAACCATGACTGCCTCCAACTGGCTCACATGATAACATACTCCACAAGACACTTGAAGGGAAATGAGACCCTTATTGGGACAGGGAAGAGCAAAGAACATGTATAGAGTAACCCTTTATGTAAGAACTAAGGTTACCCTGCTGGCTGAGGTTTTCTGGTTTATCTTGGATTCCTCTAAGGAAGGGTATTATAGCTGGGTGGTGGTGGCCACGCCTTTAATTCCAGCACGTGGGAGGCAGGGCAGGCAGATCTTTGTGAGTTCAAGGATAGCTAGGACTGTTACTACACAGAGAAACTCAGTTTTGAAGAACCAAAAAAAAAAAATAAAAAAATAAAAAGGGGGTGTATTATAGGCCGAGAAAACAAAACAGCACATGGACATCATCACTGATTCCTCAAAATTTCTCCATTCTTCAGTTATTCAATTTGTTTGGTTTTGTTGATGTTATTTTTGTTGTTTTTGTCTTTTTGAGACAGGGTCTCTCTGTATGTATCTCTGGTTGTCCTGAACTCGCTCTGTAGACCAAGCTGGCCTCAAACTCAGAATTCAAGAGATCCACTTGCCTCTGCCTCCTGAGTGCTGGGATTAAAGGCATGTGCCACCACTGCCTGGTTTGTTTAGGAAGGAAGGAAGGAAGGAAGAGCAAGTCAGGCAGTGGTGGCACACGCCTTTAGTCCCAGCACTCCAAGACAGATCTAAGTAGATCTCTGAGTTCATGGCCAGCCTGGTCTACAGAGCAAATTCCCAGAACAGCCAGCTCTTAAGAGAGAAACCCTGTCTCAAAAAACAAACAAACAAAAAAGACAAGAAGAAAAAGAAAAAAAAAATACTGGGAATCAGACAGAGGTTTTGTGCAAGTCCTCTATGCACTGAGCTCTCTCCCCAGCCCTTAGCTATAATTGTTCACCCTAGAAAGCACAGCATCTCCAGTGACTGCATATGATAGGCTCTATCACTGATCTCTCTCAAACCTTAAAGAAGCTAAAAAGAAATACATCACCAGGAGGAAAAGAAACTCATAGTTTACCTGTCTGCCAGGATGTACGGATGAGATGTTTGCCATGTGAGAGGCCTAAACTTCATAACTGTAATAAATCGGCCCAGGTTGTGAATTTCTTGGTTCTGATACTCTCCATGTACCATTCCAGAAAGGTAGAACAGCTTGGCACCCTAAACATCAAAAAGAAAAAAAAATGTAAAATGAATGTCAATTAAACGCCTGGTTGCCTTTGTCGGGACTGGTCATGTGAGGGTCTCACCAAAGCAAACTTCTCTCAGTTAAAACACCAGCACCTGGAGAAGAAGGCACTGAAGTTCCTGGGCAGAGAAAGGACTCTGTGAACAATGAGCCACAGCAGGTACGAGAAGAACAGCAGCCCTGGACGAGCAGAAACGTCTGAAGAACTGCATCAAGCCATGACCAGTAGAGTGTTCATTGTCTCATGCATGTGTACAGAAGCAAGTGAGATAGACCAAGAGACCCAGAGAAAGACCACGTGGATGAAACAGGCCAAGGACTAGATATACATGCATCCAGGAAAACCCCGGGGATTTAAGGAAGAGCTCTTCATTCTGGCTACTTTAAAGGATTACAGGTGACATGACTCTACATCTCTTCTTCCTACCGGGTAGACTTCTGTCCAGAACCTATGCTTTAACCGCTTCTTTGTCTTCTTGAGTTGCTTGTTATGCTTGAAGGAGTCTAGATGGGTGAGAACTCCCATAATTTTAGGGAAGCCATGTACTTGACAGATGTTTAGAAACTCAAATGTCTCCATTTCAAACCCAAAGCTGGCGTCTATAAGCATTAGCACCTAAAAACAGAACACAATTTCTCACACAAGTCATGAAAATACTCCAACCAGACCAAGAGTCAGCAAGTTATGGCCCATGGGTCAAATCAAGCCACACACTTGGTTGTTTAAATAGTCAACAAAATGCCACAAAAGGTATCTCCATTATAATGTTCTCAAACTACAAAATATTAGTATTTCAGTCATTTTAAAAACATAAGGCTTAGCAAGCTTATACTAAGTTGTATTAAGGGTAACACTTTATTAATAAATCCAAAATTAAAAATATCTATCTTTAATATCAATATAGTTTGGTAGGACTAGAGAGAGAGATGGTTTAACAGTCAGAGCACTTGTTCTTGCAGAGGCCCCAGGTTCAATTCCCACCACTCTCACAACCATCTATAACTTAAGTTCCAAAGGACCAGATACCCTGTTCTGACCTCCACAGGCACCAGGCATATACACAGTACAGACTCACATGCAATCAAACCCCTTATATACATATAATAAATAAATGAATCTTAAAAAAAAATTTGATCAGGACTGATAACATATTTTTGGAGTCTTTCTGGTCCAAAGGACAAAAATCTGTAGCTCTTTGACATCTAGTTAAATTAAATACACAGACACATAAGTCACAAAATTCAGGGTATCTGTTATCCTGTCATGCTGAGACAGCAAAAAAAGAGAATAAAAGAAAAAAAAAGAAATGCCCACCACCACTTTCCATTAGCTACGACAAAGAAGACCTGCCAGGCAAGTTATGTTCACCACTCAAATGACGATTATGGTGGTAATCAACTGCTTTTTGACTGAATTTGAGGCCTATTCCACGGAACTCATGCCTAGCATTGTAAACCTGGTCAAGAGCCAGTGGCTGGGGAGGTCATAGGCTCTAAAGGAGTCTACTACTGGTGTTTTCTAAAAGGACAGTGTCCGACTGACTTCTCAATGGTTATGTTTAGCCAGTTACAGTGATGTACACCTTTAATCTGGAAGACAGGGACAGGCAGATTTCTGAGTCTGAGGCTAGACTGGTTTACACAGTGAGTTCTAGGCCAGCACACAGGGCTCATAATGAGATCCTGTATCAGAAATCAAAACCAATACAAGTCAGATTAGTTGAACTCGAGACCTTTTCCGGGGATTCTTTTCGCAATGGGTGGCAGTTAACATAGATTCACTGCTGGTCAAAGTGCTAAGAATAATGACTGTAGAGTGCCTGGCCCTAAACAGGACACTGGTATCACTGTATTCCCCTCAGCACGGCTCACAATACTGCAAAGGACAGGGTGAAAAGAAGGTAACAGTCAGACAATGGGGAAGAATGCACTCAAGAACTCACTGTCTGTGATTACCTGGACTCCTACATGGAGTTCCGCCCCTCTCAGACTACATGCAGCAATGGATACTGGGGGGGGGGGCAGCGGTGATGAACTGCTGCCGTTCCAATAAATAACCAAAGTCACACAAGCAGTCATAATTAAACACAGTGGGTCAAATAAATCACTAACTAAATGAATATAAAGACATCAGCCAAGGATGGCAGAGCACACCTTTAATCCTAGCACTCTGGAGGCAGAGGCAGGGGGATCTCTGAGTCTATACAGAGAAATCTTGTCTCAAAAAAAAAAGGCAAGAGAGAGAGGGAGAAAGGGCTCATTCCAAGACAAATTACTTAGCTGATGGAAGCCTCAATTTCATCATATGTAAAGTACACATAATACCTGAATGAGCACACTGATGGTTATGTGAGCTAAATTTACAGAAAGCTATTAGTACAGTGCCTAGGGAGAGTTCCAGAAAAGGCAGTCATTGTGAGAGCAAGTGTGTCTATGTGTGTGTGCATTAAAATAATCTTGCCATGTGTGTCTCTGTGTATTCATATATTAATCTTGTCCATTATTTTTTCAACCCTATGGTTTTACAATACATTACACAGATTTCATCTTTATGACAGTAACAATATCATAATTTCAATCACTCTGCTCATCTTTCCTTAACAATCACAAGTATTTCCCTGCAAATGAGACAGACAACCCATCTCACTGCCACACTCTCCATCAGGATCCCAGGCCACCTGATCAACTTACCAGATCTGCCACTTTGGCTAGATCAATCATTACATTGATGTCACACCCACATTCAATAATGGTAAGTCTGCGCTTTTTACCTGCAAGTACAAAGAAAATTTTACCTTTTAAAAATCTTGAAAATGTGCTGTCATTAGCCCTATAATGACCATGCTTTTAATGAACCCAGTAAAACACCATACACCTCTATAGGAACGTGACAGTTCATTTTTATGGCCAAAAATATCAAACTAGTACCAATTCCATCCTGTTTTGCTTGTGTTGATCTCTCTTTACTTCTAAAAATATACAACTGCACCCAGATTTTAA
The DNA here is from genome assembly GCF_018167655.1 of Microtus oregoni. NCBI lineage: Eukaryota > Metazoa > Chordata > Mammalia > Rodentia > Cricetidae > Microtus > Microtus oregoni. Next base: position 59,368,703 of record NW_024543061.1, read on the forward strand.
AAAAAGGTACTTAAAAAGGTACAGTCCTAGATGGGGTTTATAACTACCATGATCCTGCTGAACCACAGGCCACCTTTTATCTCCATCAAATTTTTCTATGCTCTCAATATGGCTAAAAATATCATCAACCTGGCATGAACATGGGGAAACAAAAGAAAACAAGAGAATATGCTGACTATGAAGCGAATGCTTAGTCTCAGAGATGAGAGACTTAAAGAAAAGGGTAGATTAAAGCCTAAAAAGAAAGAGAAGAAAGATCCCAGTGCGCTGAAGGAAAGAGAAGTCCCCCAACATCTCTCCTGCTTATTCTTCCAGTATAATACACAGCTGGGTCCACCATACCACATCCTTGTTGATACCAACTTCATCTACTTTTCCATCAAAGCCAAACTAGACTTAGTACAGTCCATGATGGACTGTCTGTACGCCAAGTGTATCCCTTGTATAACTGATTGTGTGATGGCTGAAATTGAGAAAACGGGCCAGAAGTACCGAGTGGCACTGAGAATCGCCAAGGACCCACGATTTGACTGACTTCCATGCACACACAAAGGAACCTATGCTGATGACTACTTGGTACAGAGAGTCACTCAGCACAAGTGTTACACTGTGGCTACAGTTGATCAGGACGTCAAGTGAAGAATCCGGAAATCCCTGGAGTTCCTATCATGTATATTTCTAACCATAGATACAACACTGAACGGATACCAGATGACTGTGGAGCTCCTCGGTTCCAGTTCTTACTTGACCAAGTTTACCTGCCTTTCTTTACCAGTTTTCTCTGTTGTCAGTTAAACACACTTTTTGTTGTGTTTTTTTAATCAAAAAAAAAAAAAACCCATCAAACCTAACACAACAGGGTGTTCAGAGGATAGTCATATGTTCCTGTACTACTACTATGAATAGAAATATCCCCAAGCTTAATAAACCAAAATGTTTGTGGAACTTTCCCAGTTAAAATGCAATGATTAAGGATATTCTCTTCCAGAGCTAAAGAAATGCTCTATTCTACCACTACTGCCACAAAGGCACTTTGGGAACTGACTTCATTCTCCTTCACTTAAGCACACAAATCCTAATCCCAGTACTCGCTTTAGGCAACAGGGGCATCTCTGTGAGTTCAAGGTCAGCATGGTCTACATAGCAAGTTCCAAGGGAGCCAGAGCTACACACAGAGACTCTGCTTCAAAAACAGAAACAAACAAAAAGCACAGAATTCTCCTAAGAGTAGCTCTGAGAAGAAAAGCAGATGTGTATGGTAGATGGGAGCTAACTTATTGTGAAATGAATGTGCTCACAACAACGGGACCAGTCTAAGCACACTTGGCAAAGTCAACCAGTCAGACTAAGGTGGAACACATCAACATTGTCATGTCTAAGAATTTACAGGCAAATATGTGGTAATATGATGTAATAGCACTGGTATATACTTTCCGCTTGAGCAAACAATGGAACTCAGATATGTTATCCCTCAGGCAACAATACTTGTCCCCCCCAGCTCCAAAGCAGCACACCCTACCTGACACAATTGTCACAGGGCCTCTGATCTCAGTCAACTTCTGTCTGGTGAAATTCCGAATGAGGCACCGTATCAAAGTACTCTTCCCAACTTTTGGGGGCCCCATCACCACTACCACTATCGGTGGGGGTTCTAGTGGAGTTCGATCAACCACTGGAATGTGATGTTTTTTTGTCTTTAAATCCTGAGTCCTATAAAAAAAAAAAAAAGGTACTTCCATAAAAGACCTTAACATGCTTAGTTAGATTTTATAAAGAATAGATAATATACAGAAACAATTAACTTGAATTTAAATGTTTAATTTCTAAGCCCCCCAGTGCGAAACTATTCTTCAGTAAAGATAAAACAGATGACTAAAAAATAAAGTTAATAATCAAACACATCATAAAGAAGACTGATTTGACTGTAAGAGAATAAAAGGCACAGATGGAGACAGTGTATTATACAAATAGAGGTACAGGAGATAAAGCAAAAGTTCCATCAGGCAACTGGCTATTTAATTTTTGCCCTGGACCTGTTTTCTCATCCACTGAAAAGCGATGAGAATAACTCCTAACCTCTGCTCTTGAAAGAACTGAATTCAGGCTGGGCAGCAGTGGTGCACGCCTTTAATCTTTAATCCCAGCACTCAGAGGCAGTGGCAGAGGCAGGAGGATCTCTGTGAGTTTGAGGCCAGACTGGTCTACAAAGTGAGTTCCAAGAAAGTCAGGAAAAAACAAAACAAACAAAAGAATTTAATTCAGTAACATTTAAAGGAAACTGCTGGATATACAGAATGTCTCCCGAAATACAGCTATTTTCGTACTTTACATTAAATGAAGGATGGGGGGGGGGAGGCACCACACATACTGTCATGGAGATAGTTAAAGTTTACAAAATTTTTCTGTGAACTAAAATAAATTCTTTTCTCTTGGATTTAAAAAAAAAAAGCAAAGGGCAGATGTTGGAGGCAAAATGCTTCTATGGTTGGAGTTCTAAAACATTAGGAAAGTACTATGGTATGCCTATGTCCTTCAGATCTGAGACAGACTCGCAAAGCCAAATACCGTCTGAGAGAGGCTCCTAGCACTTCATGAAACGGGAAGAACCACCAACCCCAGGTAAACACACCTGTGAAAGGACCGAGCCATCCGCACAGCGGACTGAACGGAAAACGCTTTAGGGTTTCTCTTCCGGGCATCCTCTTCATCGCCAAGCTGTAGGTCCTGCAGGTACCGTTTCTTTTTCTTCTCAGCTTTAGGCCCACTGTGCTTCTTTCTGTGTTTCTTGTGTTCCTTGGCCTCCATGGCGGCCACTTATCAACTATAAGTCTTAACCTATATGATGGGGGGAAAATACTATCATCAGGGCAACATGGAGGGGGACAGTAAATTTCATTTGTTTATGAAGTAATGATATATTTGTTCTCCGAACAGAGGTAGAAATTGCTTAGCCACCTTCTTCAAATTCATTTCTTTCTTATGCCATAAGGTAGAAGAGTTGCCAGCACCAATATTATCCCTTTTATTGGTTTACGTATCTTAAAACCATCGGCAGTGTTCGTTTTTGTGATGACAGAAATATATGCTATGCGGTTCTCTACACAGTAGCAATCAACTACACGTGGTGACAGAGAGTTTCAGGCGTATCTTGAGAAATTGAAAACTAATCTTCAATTTTAACTAATTTTAAATCGGAACAGCCATATGAGGCAAGTGCCGACTGTACCGGACAACTCAGGCCAGCCTTTCACGTTCAGTTCACAATGAAGTTCATAACGAAGTGGTTTTCTAAGTTAAGAGAAAACGAACATAAAAGTTTACAACAGTGCTGGTCCGACCGATCTCGCAGCGACCGCAGGAAGTACATTTTTTACCTACCTGTACTCTCTTCTTTTTGCTCGGAAAAGTGCGACCGTCAGAGCCGGCTAAGACCTAGGTCACCTGTTGGAGGGACCCCTTCAGCCCCCTCCCGCCCCATCTCCTCGGGGTGGGGCACCCCCGTACTCCCCGGCGGTTGGGAAACTTGCCTTCTAGCCCAGACGCGTGGATTGGGAGCAGCCTGTCGGAGGCTTGAGGACCGACCTCACTGGGAAGAGGACTGACTGACGGCGCCTGCGGTGCTCGCGGAATCGCCCAATCTCTCGGCCGCAACTGACCCGGCCGGCAAGCACGATACCGGAAGTGGAAGTAGTCCTTCGCGTGCACCCGCCGGGGGAAACCGAGAAACAGAAGAGAAAGAGAGACCGGCAAACGGACGCTATTCGGGAGAAAGCCGGAAGTAAGCTCTCGATTGGCTGAGAGTGTGCGCAGGCGCAGCTGCCGGTTTCGCCGAGTCCCTCGGGTAAATCCTCCTCACTCAGCTGGAGGGACCCAGCTGCAGGACTCCAGCAGAGAGGAGCTGCGCACGCTGACTCCACGCCAGGACTGCGGGCGGCCCTGGAGCCTCGCCCGCTTGGGTAGCAGAGGAAAGCCAGGGGGCCCTTGAGTCACCACCAGCCCCAGTTTGAAAGCTCAGATCCCCACTGCCCAGGGCTAGTCCAGTAGCCTACCGCTCACTGTTAGAAAGGCCAGCACGGACAGTGCTCAGATTCTTCAGCTCTCTAGTGCCCTCTTGTGCCAGGTCCGACGGGCCGAGGGCAGGGCCAAAGAGTGCTTCTCTATGCTCCTGGAGAGGGCTGTTGTTGCAACAAACATAGCCGCTTACGATTTTCTTTGAGCTCAGCTTGTATTCCCAGGACTCTATCCAGTCCCACCTGAAGAAAAATCCACGAACACCTCCCCCCCCCAAAAACACACATACACACACACACACACACACAGTTCCAGTTCTTTGCTATAACTATGCCAGACCCAAAACGCACCCCTATCTCAAGAAGAGTAAGAAACAGGTTATCGCACCAAATATGAGTGACTGTGGCTTGGGAAAGTGGAGTTCCCATCAAATATATGTCCATGCAAAACAACTCTCACCTCAAAGGCAACACGAACTTATTGTTCAACTGTAGTGATACTGGTTAAAAACACGGATTCAGGTTGTCTCAAGCTACCCTGTTTTGTTCCTCTTCATAGCATATCAACACAAAACAATTTTGGAGGTTTGTATGGAAATGATGAAACAAAATCAAAGGTTTAGCAATTTACAGTGTGTAAGGTTTGCGCGCCCCTCTCCTCTCATCCTTTGACCACCATTCCGGCCTTCCAGGCCCCTCCCTGCAAAATGCTCCCATTTCAGCGGGAAAAACTCTCTCTGAGTTCCAGCCAGATCTACGGAGCGAGTTCAGGACAGGGAGGGCTACACAAAGAAATACTTTCTCCAAAAACCAAACAAACAAACAAAATACCAAATCAAACAACAACAAAAATAAGCCCTCCGGACACTTTATCTGCTTTTGCGTTTTGCAAATCCTTTTAAAAGTCATTGTGCAGCCGGGCGGTGGTGGCACACGCCTTTAATCCCAGCACTCGGGAAGCAGAGGCAGGCGGATCTCTTTGAGTTCGAGGCCAGCCTGGTCTACAAGAGCTAGTTCCAGGACAGGAAACAAAAGCTACAGAGAAACCCTGTCTCGAAAAATAAAAAAAATAAAAAAAGTCATTGTGCACTAAAAATCATGACTTATCCATATTCTTTCCAAGATGTCTATCATGAATGGACTTTGGATTTTGTCAAAGGCTTTTTGGTATCAATTCTGATGATCATGTTATTTCTGTTTTTGGGACCATTTATATCAGATATGACATTTATCCATTCGTGTATACTGAACCATCTCAGCATCTCCGAAATAAAACCAACTTGTTCATAGTGAATGATGTGTTTTGGGGGGAAGTAGTTTATGTTTGTATGACTTTTGGCGATTTCATATTTGTATATAATGTGCTGATTATGTGTACCACCCACGATCTACTGTTGTCCCCATCCCCCACCTACTGCCTCCTTTTTTCTTCACAAGTCCTCCTCCTTTTATGCTGTTTTTTTTTTTTACAGGGCTTACAAAGGTGGTCACAGCACTTATCCTTCTCTTTGGTCCATAGTATTCCTTCGCGTATCTTCTATAGGAATAACTGCTGATTATATGATTAAAGCAGCGAAGGGAGGTTCATCCTAAGTTGGCAGCCAAACTTGGCGGTTTCCTCCTCATGTACTCTGTCTGGCTTTGGAGACATGAAGAGTCCAGCACTGATGGGGTTGTTGATTCTTCCTCTAGAGAGCCATTCAGTCAAGGCAAAGTGTGGGGCAGGGTTCAGAGTCCCTGCAAGGGGCACCGAGAAATCACTGCATGAAGGAGGTAAGGCTGGGTCATGGTGGAGACTCAAAAATATTGGACATGCCAGAGCACCGAGACATCTACCAAGAAGAACTGCACACAGGAAATGCAGCCAGCCCAAGACAGAGATATTATGTTGAAAGCAACAAGTGAGAGAGGTAGAGTCATACAAATCCTTTAAGACTAAAGTCCCAGATACTGGACATGCAGAGCTCAAGGATTTTGGGTCCGCCCTAATTGTTCCAGTATTTCCTCACCACGCCACCATTCCTCACTTCTGGAAAGGAATGTACATTCTGTTTCATTATAAGTCGAAAGTCTGTAACTTGGTTTGTTATTCTTTTTTACCTACAGGGTGGTCACACATAAGAGACTGCCTTAAGTCTCCAAAGAAACTGGATTTTGAGTAGTTTGGATGCTAAAGACTATGGGGTCTTTTGAAGTTAAGATTCATTTTGTAACATCTTGAGACAGCCAAATTCCAAAGAAACTGGATTTTGAGTAGTGTGGATGCTAAAGACTATGGGGTCTTTTGAAGTTAAGATTCATTTTGTAACATCTTGAGACAGCCAAATGCCTACAAGATCTAGGAGCCAAATGTGCTAGCCTGAATGAGAAATTACCATGGGTTCATGTATTGGAACACTTGGTCCATAGCTCGTGGTTCAGTTGGGGTGTTCCAGGCACAGGAAATGAAACACCATGTTCTCTCACATGTGGGTCATAGCTTCAAATCTTCTGCTACATGTATTTAATTTGGAGTACATGTGGAGACCAGAAATCTACCAATGGGCCATCGTAGGGTTAGAAAGCTCTTCCCAAGGATCATAGGTTTTTAGGCAGAGAATCACAGCTTCGCAGAGTTAAGCAAATGCAGCATAAACAAAAGCAACAAATCTTTACATCATTAAACAAATGTTCCACTGCATAAACAAAAGTAACGCACCTTAAAATAATATGCTACAACATACAGGCCTAGAATATATGACAGACTTTTTTTGTGAAGCAGGAATTTTGAAGGACTGTCCTATCGTGTTTTGGCAAAGTTCAGCAACTGCCTTCTTTTGTGTCCTGCTTGTTCAAGTTGGACAGCATTTTGTCAGTAGTCGAGGCAAGGGCAGCTTTTTTTGCCAGTGGATAACCCTGCCACAAAGGAAAGCAAATATCATATGGTGGTTCTTTGATGCCCATCTCCTCTTTTGAAGTAAACTGGTGCTGCCAGGAGCAGATGTGTCTCACTATCATGAAAAGCTTTATGTTATGAAAGCATCTTAAATGACATATTCTGTAGGCCTCTGAAGTGTTTGAAGATCATCTATCTAAAATATATCTTTGTTTGACATTGAAAACATACCTACATGACTTACAAGTTGGATTGTTATAGATCCAATCCTAAGTTGCATTTTTTAATTATCCCAAATACTTTATAATATAGTTTTCAAGGACTAGAACTTTACATTTTTAAATGGGCTGCCTAAATACAATACCTTACAGTAGGAAAATAACCTTAAATTTGTATCAAGACACAAAAATACATTAAACAGAAGTAGAAATATATACACAGGATAAAAAATAAACTCAGATTTGTGCAGAGACATGTCAGTAATTTATAGGAAAAAAATGCAATGGGACTTAACTTCACATAGCATATAACAAGGAACATCACAAAGATGTTTGTAAATCATGTACCTTAACATACACTCTGCTGCAAACACTTCAAAAGGTAGGCATACCTTCTATAGGACTCATTTTCAAAAGGGATTTATTCATATCAAATTTTTTCTCACATAGAAGCACAACACAGAGAAAATAATTGTTTCAATTAGTACAATAGCTTTATTTCCAATACTAAGAGGTTAGGAGTTTACAGAAATGAAAACCACTACACTGCTTATTCTGTATTTTTGGAACCTGGACTATCTCTCCACCTTCTCTGGGCTCACCTGCAGTTGCATCTAGTTGGGTTCTTCAAAATAAGGTACTAGCAATTTGGGCTATAATTGTGGTAGTGACAGTATCTCCTCAAAGACATTAGCTTGAACTGGGATATGCTAATCCAGTTTACATCCTTGTCAGAAGGAAAATGGCAACCTGTATGCACTAGTTTCTGTGTGTTTCAACATCCCTTGCTCCTGGACAACATTGCTAGAGTTAGTCTACCAGTAATGCCTTTTTATTTGAGGCATTCTATTTTCCACCAGAAAGAACTGTGGCTTTACAAAGCATCCATCCATCCATGTAGAAAACTGTTAAAAAGGACTTTTCTCCACAAACCATTCTATAAAATGTTAGCACTTGAAAAAGTGGTCTCTGTTATTAACTGGAATGGCTTCAACTCAATGTGTCAGACAGTCCTAATAATAAACAAGTAACAGGTATTGTTGAAATTAATACAAAGTCCCAGAAAGAAGTGGTGTAGAGGACTAAACAGCTCAGTGACACCACACCTGGGTCAGCTTTTTGCACTGTGTGCATTGCCATCGTTGGGTCACTGCCCTTCCAGACCACAGACAATGTGCCAATATCATATACAGGTCTAAGTAAACGCATCCAGCAGGTATAATATCTTTTCGTGTCTTTTGATGTCATCTCATGTTATAACAATTTCATCACTGAGATCTATTACAGTATTACACAGCATTTCCTAACTTCAAAAACTTGTCAGAATGGAGCTGCCATGACTAGCTTTGACTAATCTCAATTTATTTCCCAAAACATCTTTAGGCGGAGGAAAAAGATATAAAACTCAACTCAGCAAAGAAGTGACCAGACCATCTCTTAAAACTACTGATCAGTGGGTTTCTAGGAGGTTTTGGAAATAGCACAAAGGAGGTGGAGCCACTATGAAGGAGTCTATAGTTCTAAATGCAGTATATATTACTGAATTACACAGAAGTATGGTTACATGTAGCCATGCCTCAACAGATACACAATGAAATACCAAGGGTAAAAAAATTAGCATTTTATTATACACTACCATATTTCATTTTTAGAGTGCAGTATAAACATTTACAACTCATGTTAAGTCATGTAAATACCATTTTTATTAACAGCATTTATATGGTTGACACAAAGGTAGCTAAGAAAAACCCTCAGAAATATACTGCTTGATTTTTTTTTCACCAAATGGGTAGTTTGGTAATAATAATCACACCTACTCGTGGTCAAAAATAGTGAAAAGTATGTGACAATGTTTTGTGTGTGCGTGAAACAATGTCATTCGAAACATACTGGCCAACCTAACAAGAGAATAGAAGTATTTAGAACTAGACAATTCTGAGGTAATTAATAGGCTCAATAAACCATCTTTTGGCTTCTTTACAATAGAGGCAGTTTGGTAATGATGGCTACAGCCATTTTTATTTATTTATTTTAGGAACTAGAAAGAAGGATGGGTGATTTATACTCTAAGTCTGCCATATAGCTTACATGCACACAGCTTCTCGGAGGAAATCCACACCCTGACACATGCTTTGTTGGTTTCGAAGGCCAAGCTACCAACATGAGAGCAGGGATGGATGTGGTGGAGTCTGGAGAAACAGCAGCAGTAGCCTCACTCTGCAGCACTCTCCGCATGGAGGCCAATGGCACGCAGCAAAGGTAACAGGGAAAGACAGCAAATCATTAGGGATGACGAGGGCTGTTTATTTCCTTTGCTCTCCATATAATTTAACTGCAACTTCGTGTAACTTTAAACGATTGATTCACACAATTCTTGAAATTTTACCAATTATCAGTACTTTGAAGTTGGTGTGAGTTGCCTTTATGACATCACCATTTGTGTACATGCATATAAATATATTTACATATGCATATATGTAGATCCACATTCACACATATGTCCATAAACATACATAATCTTATCAACCTAAAAAGACACTGGTGGTACTTAGTATTGAAAGTATACCATAATAGCTGTTACACTAAGGGTTCAGTTTTTCCTCACATCCTTACTGGGTTCTAATACACAGATCAAGCACTTCCTAAAGTACATAAATATTACATTAGCATACTCACACAAGGTCTATAAACATAAGATGTTCTTTACATACATGTTTGATGCTATTTTCACTCACTTTTAAGTTTCATACTCTCCTATGAATACAATTAAAATTAATATTATCCATTATATTTAAAATACAATTTTGAAACACATTTGGAAGACATATAATTTAAACTTTATAGATTTTTTAACCATATGTTTATATAAATGATTTCCCCTTTAAAACAATCTTCTAATGAAAGTTTGTATTTTCTTGAAAGCTTTCATGTATTTCAACATAATGGCATTTTCTAGGACTCTGGTATTCTTTGGCAGACTCTAAGCTCACTTTTCAAACCGTACAACCGACTTGACAGGCATAAGGAAGGTGGTCATCTAGGAGGCTGCCAGAGCCTTCACCCTGGAGTGAATTCTCTGATGCTTGGTGAGCACCGACCTCTGACCGAAGGTCTTCCCACACACGTTACACTCGTAGGGCTTCTCCCCTGTGTGAGTTCTCTGGTGTTTAGTGAGAGCTGACTTTTCACAGAACATCTTCCCACACTCATTACACTTGTAGGGCTTCTCCCCGGTGTGAGTTCTTTGATGTACAATCAGGTTTGACTTCACACAAAAGGACTTCCCGCATTCACTGCATATAAACGGTTTCTCTCCTGTATGTGTTCTCTGATGGACGGTGAGGGCGGACCTGTGGCAGAAGGATTTCCTACATGCATTACATTCATAGGGCTTCTCCCCTGTATGTGTTCTTTGATGTTCGGTGAGGTTTGATTTGACACAGAATGTCTTCCCACATTGCTTGCATTCGTAGGGTTTCTCTCCCGTGTGCGTTCGCTGGTGGTTGGTAAGGTGTGGTTTTTGGCAAAAGGCTTTCCCACACTCGGTACATTCATACGGTTTCTCTCCAGTGTGCGTTCTCTGGTGCTGGGTGAGGTTTGATTTCTCCCAGAACATTTTACCACACTCACCACATTCAAAGGTTTTTTCTCCCAAGTGAGCTCTTCGAGACTGGGTGGGATGCGTTTTCTTGCTGAAAAGTTTCCCGTTTTCATGGTACTGATAGGGTTTCGCCCCCATCTGGACTAGCTGGTGTTTAAAGAGAGCTGACTTTGCCCATGCGTTGTTACTCACTTTATACTCCTGGGCACTCTGTCTTGAGTAAGCTTCCTGGTGAACAATGAAAGCTGGGCCATCGCAGAAGATTTTGTCATAGGTGTTCCGCTCACAAGGACTGCTCCTGGGAAGAGCTCCCTCATGTCCAAACTGCAAATCCACATGAAGGGACTTTCTACAAATGCTGCATCCGTGCGGCTCCATGCGCAAGTTTGTTTTCTGCAACGCACTGAGCCTCAAACTGTCAACGAACGTTCTTCCGCACTCAGTGTGTTTACAGAGCCCTGGCTGAGAGTGCTGACTCGGGCCCAGGGCCACTTCCTCATGGAAGCCTTGTCCGTTTTCATGACACTCAAAAGGCTGACCAGAAACTGGCCGTGTGAGACCCTGGCAAAGGCTGAGGCCACCCCTTTTCTCATTGTATTTATATGATTTTGCTCCTACGGGAATTTTCTCATGCCCAATTTTAAGGAGTGGTTTCTCACCTATATTAAACTCATCAAGTTTCTTTCTGGAATAGTTCTTTTTACTAATAATGACACCTGAAATATTCTTTAAATTCATTTCACATGAGTCACATATTTTGAGCAGAAAACTTGTTGAAGAAACAGGGTCCATTTCTAGAGTGGAGCTTTTTCTTGGGTTACCGCCACTGTCTACATGCATGAGCTTGTTGGTGAGAATGAGCGGCCACAAATGATCACCTTGATCTTCCTGGCTGCTCTCCAATAGGCCATCCACTTTCCATTTCCTTTCTATGAAGGAGGAAAAAAAAATCACCAAACCTTGTATAATACTTTAAAAAAAATTACTAGGGTTGAGGAAACACACAGAAAAAAGACACAAGCAGAGAAGGGATTTGGAAAGCTGAAGTACCTCAACACATTTCTGAGAATGTGTGGACTTTTACAGAAATCCTCTACTCTATTCTTTTGTTTTAGATTCAGTGTTCGGGTACAAACTGAATCCAGCACATTTTCTTTAGCATCCTGGTTTGTGGAAGCAGGAATGGGGAAGTGGGTGTAACATTTAAAACATAAATATAAACTTCAAAACCAGACACAAAAGGACTGGAGCGAAATGCAACTCACGGGAAACTAGCATGACTGCTTTAGCAGTCATCATATTCAAAAGGATAAGGTGAGCCCAACAAACAGCGAAAACTAGCAAAGCGGCAGCACAGATCAGTACACGGGGTTAAAGGATGATCTGCCCTGGGTGGAAACAAGGCAGTGAGCCTGACGCCCCACACACAGCACCGGAGGGCCCCATCAGAAGCCATGTTCTTCTACTCTATATGTGATAAACAAATTAGGGTGTTCTGGAAACGCCCACTTCTTCAGGCCCAAAGGATAGTCTAAAGTCCAGGATCTAGAGGTTCTTTCCTTTACCCTTATTTACAGGAAGAGTTTTCTGAAATGCTGAGAAAGCACGCTAGAAAAGGAGAGACAAATTCCAGACATGCTGCAGATCTAGCAGGGGAAGCTACCTGAGTTGTCATCCAAAGAACAGAAAATTCACGAAGGAGCAGTTGAGTAGTTTTAAATACACAGAATATCTGAGAAATGTAACAAATGAAGGTGTCTAAAAACGGTTTATACCAAGCTCACCTTATATTCTGCCTCACATGCCATCTTTCCACATCCGGCTTATTCTGAAACCCTCAGGTATGGATTTTTCTATACGGGGTGTTTAAGCCTGCCTTTATTTCTAGGTTTTTCATTTACACATAGGTTTTCTGCTTTAACATCTAACATCACCTGTGTTTTATTTACATGTGAGACCCCCAAATATCATATTTCTGTATCTGTTACTGAGACTTCAGGGCACTTTATCATAAAATATTTTGGCTATCCTTAACTATTGGTACTCAATGCAAGAATGCTAATTATATGCTTAATTTAAAAAAATCTATAGCAATCTACTGCCCTAAAGATCAACAATTAAAGTTATGATCCTAGCAAAAAACAGTTCAAAATAAAATAAACAAGCAAATAAAACTTTATATCAATTGACTCACATTAAGTGTTTAAATCAACATTCAATATATCCATTAAAACTCTGTACATGGAAGAATAGGGAAAAAAAACTTCTCTGTAGGGCTCGCTGCATATCCAACATGTAACTGTTCATCATCAGCAATGCTCCGCCCTCAACGAGGCACATCTCAGCCTTGGTTCTCTTGAGAACCTACACACCTTTCAATAAAATGCTACTTTACAGAAAAATGATAAAAAAAAAAAAACAGTAAAGAGAATGAAAACCAATTTCCTACAACATCCACACCACTTCAGACTCCACTTGTTCTGACCATCCCAAGCTGGTGTTCATATGATCCACTGTAACTGAAATAAATCCTTCGCCTAATGCTGCACCTCTTCCCAGGACCAGAGTCTGGCTCTTAGCCATTACTAGTCTGTTTTCTTTGCATCCTCTGAGGAGACCATCATGTAGCGATTCTGGAAAGTCATGACACATGGATTATCTTCAGTTCTCCCTGATGGGAGGACTCAGGAAACTGTGGAACTGCACACTAAGCACACGCAGAAACACGCTGCAGAACACTTCCTAACTGCACTAAGAGAATGATCCACTGAAGCCGGGACCATAGTTAACCAACACGACCATCAGAGCAAGAGGACAGCTAAGAGATCCTTCCTTTTGGAAGACTAAAATCTTAGTGGGAAAGGAACCCTATGCAACCTGGATGATCAGATCTGAGTTCTGGGCTTATAGCCACTAGTGGGTTGTAGAAATAAAATATGTGCTAATAATAGTAAAAATGCTCTAACTTAATGGATATAGTAAGCACACAAGGTCTAAACACCTCACAGATACAGTGTTACTTACTTGAAAAAATATTAAAAGGAAATGAAAAGTTAGACAAAGGAGAAACTATAAATATACTTCAAGTACAGAAAGGTGTGCGGGCTAGTTTTATGTCATTGACAGAGCAATGGTCATCTGCGGGGAGGGAAACCCAATTGAGAAATTGCTTCCATAAAGCCCCACTGTAGGCAAGCCTGTAGAGCGTTTTCTAATTACTGATGAGGGAGGGCCCAGACCACTGTGGGTGGGGCCACCGCTGGGCTTGGTGGTCCTGGGTGCTATAAGAAAGCTGGCTGAGCAAGCCAGGACGCAGCGCTCATCCATGGCATCTGCACCAGCCCCTGCCTCCAGGGTCCCACCTGTTTTGAGTTTCTGTCTTGGCTTCCCTCAGTGGACTGTGATTCAGGATATAATAAGCAAATAAATCCTTTTCTCCCTAAGTTGCTTTTAGTCATGGTGTTTTACCACAGCTAAATAAAACCTAACTAAGACAGCAATTATGAGGCTTAGTAAAAATTCTAGAGAACAAAAGAAATATAAGACAGGTAGAATAGAATCATGTAATAGACTTTAGTTTATTTTTATGGGCTACTATTAGGCTAGTGAAAAAAAAACCTGGATGTTTCATGTGAAAGGGGGGAATGAAAAAGGAGGGGAGATGAAACAACGACAGTCGGGCATGGTGGCACACGCCTTTAATCCCAACACTGGGGAGACAGAGGCAGGCGGATCTCTGTGAGTTCGAGGCCAGTCTGGTCTACAGAGTGAATTCCAGGACAGTCAGGGCTACACAGAGAAACCCTATCTTGTAAAACCAAAAAGAAAGAAGGGGAAAAGAAAAGAGAAGGAAGGAAGGAAGGAAGGAAGGAAGGAGAGCAGAGCAAAGAGAACAAATAAACCACAGCAGGAATTACACCAGGGTAAGAATGAAGAGTACATAAGACACAACTTCTTTTGCATGTGTGCAATGACAATCAGCCTTATAAACAGGTGTAGGTGGTTTTAAAAGAAAAATAGTGAGAGTAGAGATGAAGTCAGCAAGAGCTGAACAGATACAGTACAGGGAACCCATGGATGCCATGCAGAGGGTACGAGCTGAGCAGACGCCGTACAGGGAACCCATGGATGCCATGCAGAGGGTACGAGCTGAGCAGACGCCGTACAGAGAACCCATGGATGCCATGCAGAGGAACTAGTAAGATGGTAAGGTTGGGCTACACTTGATTCTTCAGAAATGGAACTGGATTTTGTATAGCTTAGGTTTTCTTCTACTTCTCCTCTAATGGATGGATTTAATAACTTTATGAACAAGTATCATCCCATGACTGTTCTGACAAAACCATGCCCTAGAAAAGGGACTGGAAAACTATGGCTTGAGGCACTTCCTTACAACTGAAAGTATCTTTTATGTTTTTAAAGGGGAAACAGTAGAAGAAGCAATAGGGATGGGGGTGGAGGGGAGAGGGACATGAGGACCAAACAGAAAAAGACAAAAGAGCAGCAGCAGCAATAACGACCAGGAATGCGCGGAAAATATCTACTGTCTGGTCTTTTAAAAGGAAATCTATCTATCTCAGCTTCAGATTTCATCCAAACCACATATAAAATACCATTTAAAACAATGATCTCTCTGCTACTGTTCAAACAGAGGCCTGGCACTTCAAGTTCTCTCTGTCTAGAATAATTTCCATTCATACAGTTTATTCTTACTCCCTTAAAGTATTCTATATAACACAGGCCTCATTCAAGTTTTCTCTGGCCTCTCTGCCAAATAGCATACACCATTATGCTGTCTTCCCCTCCCTGTGTGAGCTCTCTTCATCATTCTTACCACCAACCGACACTGTGTATATACACATATATGTATGCATTGAAGTATATATGACAATAAATAATTCTATCTACATGATTCTGTTCTTCACTGTAGCATATATTCTATAAACCATGGTATATTGCTCTCTTGGTGACCCAGAACATGACTGTAGCACAGTGAATGTTCTCCATTATGCATCTGTTAAGTGGAATATATGGAAGAACATGGGTATATGCTAGCTGACAAATGGTGTCCAAAGAAAACAGAAGTTGCATAATTTGTAAAGACAAAGAGAAATTAACTAAGAAAAATATCTAAGATGAAGCCAACTGACTTCGGATTTATAGGTAGAAATAAATCACTCCAAAATGTCTAAGCAAAAGAAAAGTATTTATGAACAAGACAGATGGGAGTAGTCGTTAAGGCAACAGTGGGAAGCTGTTCTTGGTCATTTCCAGAAGTCTGGAATTTCACAGGAATTGTGGTGGTGAATAGAAGTGGTCCCCATAGGTTCATGAAGTTGAATGTTTGGTCACCAGGGAGTGGCACTACTTGAGAGGGATTAGGAGGTGTGGCCTTGTTGAAGGAAGTACAACACTAGGGAGTGGGTTTTGAGGTTTCAGAAGCTCAAGCCAGGCTCAATGACTCACTGTGTCTTCCTGCTGCCTGCAGATTCAGAAGCAGAACTCTCAGCCACCTCTCCAGCACCATGTCTGCCTGTATGCCACCATGCTTCCAACCATGATGATAATGGACTAAACTTCTGACCTGGAAGCCAGTACCAGTTTTTTCCTTTATAAGAGTTGCCATGGTCATGGTGTTTCTTCACAGCAACAGAAACCCGAAGTCAGTAACCTGCCTTACCCAATGATACAAGGTCACTTTCCCTTGCCAATAGCTCACGACTGTACCTGGGTAGCATGGGAATCCATTTTCTGGTATCCATGGCTCTTCTCCTTGCTCTATTTTGAAGATCACATCTGGTTTAGTAACACAATACCCTGTTAAGACAAAATAATACAGGCTGGTGCACAATAGTTTAGCTTTGTGAACTGAAAAAGAAAAAATGAAGGAAAAGAAAGGCACAGCTCAGTTATGGTTCAGGAAGGTTCTCAGCATTCAGCGGAGAGATGAGACGACACCGTTGTCACAGCAAAAAGAGGTCAGTCATCTTAGACCCATAAGCCTTAAGACTTCTAAGGCTCAAACTGGAAATTACAAACATTCCCTCCCAACCTTGGAGATGTTTATGACTGTAGCCACTGAGAAAAAGCCCTAAACCCTTACCTACTGAGACAAAGTTGCTATAGTTCTCCAGGGTCACATCTCTGTAAAGCACTTTCTGAGCAGGGTCCAGCAGATACCACTCCTCCTTGGTGAAATCCACACACACATCCCTGAACGACACTTGCTCCTGCAAGACAATATTCTTCCCTGTATGAAGTCATCGGGACTGGGCAATATAGAGAAGATTTAGCACGAGTTTCTTTAGAGTTTACTGAAAAATAATGAACAGAACACCCCCTCCCTTTTTTTCCCGCTACACTATGTAGAATAAAGGGAAATATCCTGTACAAATTGAGATTCTGCTAAAGGTCTAGGAGTGTTTCAGCAGCAACACAAGTATGCTGAGGTGAGCAGAAACACGGTTCCTATTTTCAGAGTGCCTGTGCGACATGTGTGACCTGTATGGTCTGTGCAACCTGTGTGACCTGTGTGGCTGGTGGGACCTGTGTGACCTGTGTGGCTGGTGTGACCTGTGTGACCTGTGCGACCTGTGCGGCCCATGCGACCTGTGTGACCTGTGCGGCCCATGCGACCTGTGTGACCTGTGTGACCTGTGTGACCTGTGTGACCTGTGCGACCTGTGCGACCTGTGTGGCCTGTGCGACCTGTGTGACCTGTGTGGCCTGTGTGACCTGTGTGGCTGGTGTGACCTGTGTGACCTGTGTGGCTGGTGTGACCTGTGTGACCTGTGCGACCTGTGTGGCCTGTGCGACCTGTGTGGCTGGTGTGGCCTGTGTGACCTGTGTGGCTGGTGTGACCTGTGTGACCTGTGTGGCTGGTGTGACCTGTGTGACCTGTGTGGCCTGTGTGACCTGTGTGACCTGTGTGACCTGGTAAGAACACACACATGTACATTTATCAGGTGGACATTGCAAACCTTGGAGTAGACTTCACTTTTTCTTAGAAAACAAAACTTGAAATTGTTAAATAAATAATGATATTGTTACACAAGGGACAGGCTCCCACTAAAGAAAGTCCATGACTGATTAAAATGCTTGCCCTGGAGTCTAACCCCACAGGATAGAGCGAACCTCTCTGCTTGAGGAGACCATTTTCTGAAGTCTCTTGGATTTTTTTTTTTTTTGACGAGCACAGTAGTTTTATTAAACCTAGTAAACAGTTTCACGGTGTGTGAACCAATAGTCAACGAGAAGTAAAAGAAGTAACATAAGCAGACCTATATTGACGGTTATTGAAATGATTAAATGTGAACTTCAAAATAAATTGTGGCTACTGTGTTCAATAAAGCATGAAATTCAGAAAAAAATAATGAAAAGATGGAAGAATCCAATGGATAGATGAAGTGGTATAGTGTGTGTGTGTTGTTGGAAAAGGTTATGACAGCAGACCAAAGGCTATCATCCTCCCAACAGTTTTCTGCTTTCTCTGGTTCTCTTCCCACTCACACATTAGCACACAAAGCACTATTATGAGTGCCCTATATTCTCTAAAGCTGGTACGATTGCAAAGATGATGGGTAACTCTACTTTCACAGTGTAATCACCCTTGAATGGTGACTGCACTGCGAACAATCCCTGGAGGAGGACTAGGACTGGAGCCTGCAGGGAACAACTTTACTTGAATGACAATGTCCTCTGCTATAGAGTTTCATGGGGTCCCATTTATCAGCTTTTGGTTGACTACACTATCAGAACACTGTTCAGAATGCCCTCACCTATACCTGTTAGATGAAACCTTTTCCTCGAATAGGTTCTGGGTATCAAGTCTTAAGTTGAGGCCTTGTATTCATTTTTATTTTGGATTCTTATTAGAAGTCAAAGGGAAGGATGCTGCCTCATTCTCTGACAGGCAGCTATTCAGTTAGACCACTACTTGTTGAGGATGCTATCTACTCTGATATGTATTTTGGGTCTCTTTATCAGAATTCACATGGCTATAAGTCTATGGAATTTTATCTGGGTCCTCAATTTCGTTCCATTGATCAACGTGTCTATTTTAAAGACACCATTACATGACTTTTACTACTACAGCTCTATATTATAACTTAAAACCACAGATGCTACAGATGGCAATTCTCCTTTTGTGTCTGTGTTAATCACATTAACCCTATAATCCTCTTTGTTGGGTATTTGCCCTATTTTGGTATTACAGCAATACTGGCTTCACAAAAAGAATTTGGGCAAGACATGCTAGAGTAACCTTTAATCCTAAAACTTGGAATCAGAGGCAGGTGGGTCTTTGTGAGTTTGAGGTCAGCCTGGTCTACAGAGTGAATTTCAAGACAGCAAGATTGACATAGTGAGAACTTACCTCAATAATACTAATGATAATGATTATTATTATAATATATAATATTAACAATTATATTGTGTTGTATATAATATAGTTAATATAAATAATGCATATTATAATACATAATATTAAAATATAATAATTACTATTATAATTGGAAGGGTTCCATCCTTTTTATTTATGGAATAATTTCACACATATTAGTGTTAATTCTTCTTCAAAAATCTGTCAGAACTCTGCTCTGAACCTATCTGGACCTGTTTTCACTTGGAGATTTTAAATTAATACTCATTGGTTGTTAGGATCTATTATTATTTATCTCAATCTGATTTAACTTTAGTGGATTACACACATTTAGAAATTTATCCACTTCTTTTAGTTTACTGGAGTATAAACTTTTAAAGTATATTCTTAATAAATCTCTCAATTTCCTCAGTATCTGTCTTTTTTCTTTTTTATTCTTTTTATTGTGCTATACATTTTTCTCTGCTCCCTCCCTTCCTCCCCTTCCCTTCTTCCCTCTCCCATGACCCCCATGCTCCCAATTTACTCAGGAGATCTTGTCTTTTTCTCTTTCCTATTTCCATGTATGTCTCTTTAGGATCCTCTTTGTTGTCTGGTTCTCTGGGATTGTGGATTGTAGGCTGGTTTTTCTTTTCTTTATATCTAAAAGCCACTTCTGAGTCAATACATATTATATTTGTCTTTTGGGGTCTGGGTTACCTCACTTAATTTTTTTTTATTAGATCCATCCTTTGCCTCCAAATTTCAAGATGTCATTATTTTATTATTATTATTTTTTTTACCGCTAAGTACTCCATTGTATAAATGTGCCACATTTTCTTTATCCATTCTTCGGTTGAGGGGCATCTAGGTTGTTTCTAGGTTCTGGCTATTGCAAACAATGTTGCTATGAACATAGTTGAGCACATGTCCTTGTGGTATGAATGAGAGTCCTTTGGATATACCCAAAAGTGGTATTGCTGGGTCTTGAAGTAGGTTGTTTCCTAATTTTCTGAGAAATCACCATAGTGATTTCAAAAGTATCTGTCTTAACATCTTTTTTTCATCTGTAATTTTATTAATGAGTCTCTTCTTTGGATGGGGAGTTTAATTTGTTTAATGACTTGTCAATCATCAATTCTTTTTCAAAGATTCAACTCTTTGTACTTTTGTTTCTACTTTATTAATTTCAACGCTGGTTATGATTACCTCTTCCCTTCTAGTGTTTAGGGAGGTTGTTTAATCTTATTTTTTTCCAGTGTTTGTAGGTTCATCATTAAGTTATTAAGATCTCTCAGATTTAACGATGTAGCCACGAAGTGCTATGAACTTAGGATCACCTCCAGTGTGTTCCATAGATTTTACTATGTTGTTTCCATTTTTATTTAATTTTAAGATCTTTTGAATTTTCCTTCTTAATATTTTCCTTGACTCTATTATCGTAAAATAGTGTGTGTTTAGTCTGTGGGTCTGTATATTTCCCTTACTTTCTGCCATAGTTAGGGTTATTATTGCTATAATGAAACAACATGACAAAAAGCAAGCTGGCTTACACTTCCATAACACAGTCTATCACTGAAGGAAGTCACACCAGGCAAACAGGGCTGAAACCTAGAAGCAGGACCTGATACAGAGGCCATGGAGGATGCTGCTTACTTCATTGCTCTCCAAGGCTTGCTCATCCTGCTTTCCTATAGAACCTAGGACACCAGTCCAGGGAGGGCACCATCCACAATGGCATAGACCCACCCCATCAACTAATTAAAATTATTGCCTACAGCCAGATCTTGTGGAAGCATTTTCTCAATTGAGGTTCCCTTCTGTCAGATGATTCTAGCTTGTGTCAAGTTGACTTAAAACTAGTCAGTCCTTTCTAAAGCTGTTGCCATCTAGCCCATTCCATGTGGTCGGACAGAATACAGATGTCTCTTTCAATTTTCTTGTATTTGGTAAAACCTGCTTTGTGTTTTAAATTGTGGTTGACTTTGGAAAGAATTACATGTGCTGCTGAAAAGAAAGTGTATTTAGTGTTTCGGTGGTGTGTTCTACAGAAGCCTGATAGATCCATTTGATACGTTATTTAACTCTAATGTTTGTTTAGTTTTTGTCCAGCTTACCCATCCATTGGTAATTGGTATTAAAGTCACCCACTATTACTGTATTGGGGTTAATCTGTGGTGTTAGATCTAATAGTATTTCTCTTATGAAACTGGGCCCCCTTGGGTTTGGTATATATGTGTTAGGAATTATAAAGTCTTCTTAGTGGATTGTTCCTCTCATGAGTATGGAGCCTCATTAACCCTCCTAACTAGCTTTGGTGTGAAGTCTATGTTGTTGGATATCACAACACCTGTGCTGCCTGCTTCTGGTTCTGTTTACTGGGAACAGCTTTGCCATCCTTTATCCTAAGGAAGGGTCTGTTGTTGTGTGAGGTTATTGTTGGAGGCAACAAAAAGATGAATACTGTTTTGTAATCCAAACTGCAAGTCTGTGTCTCTTTATTGGATGACTGAGGCCATTAAGAGTTATTATTGGACAACTGTATGAATGTCTGCCATCTTGTTGGGGTATTTTTAGGCCTCATTTCTTCTTTGTGATTAACTCTTCTGAAACTGTTCCAGGTGAACTCTTTGGTGTGTTTACCCTCGTCTTCAGACTAAAGTATTCCTTCCAGTAGCCTCTGTAGAGTTAGATTAGCAGACATAAATTCTTTTAATCTGTTTCTATCATGGGAAGTTATTTCTTCTTCAATTTGAATAGTTTTGCTGGCCGACAGGTATGGCCTTTCAGAACTCTGAATACATCTTTCCAGGCCCTTCTTACTTTAAATCTCTCTTCCAAATAATCAGGTATTATTTTCATGGGTCTGCTTTATATGAAATTTAACTTTCTTCTCTTGTAGATCTTAATATCCTTTCTTTATTTAATGGTTTTAGTATGTTATAGGGAGTTTCTTTTCTGGCCATAAGTATTTGGGAAGTCTGTGGGTCTCTTGTGTCTAGATGGTCATCTTATTCTCTATTTTGGGGAGTTTTTCTATAATTACATTGAAAATATTCTCTATTTCCTAACTATGGTGTTATCTTTTTATGCTCATAATCTGAATGTTAATCTTTTCATGGTATCCCAATACTTTCCCACCTTCTGTTGATATTAATTTTTAAATTTATCACAGTCTATGACTGGATGATCCAGTTCCTTTACTCTGTTGTCCATCTTTGATTCTCTGTTTCACTCTGCTGGTAAGGCTCGCCACTTGTGCTTTTATTTGGTTTATTGAGTTTGTCAATTCCAGCATTGTTTTAGTTTGGGCTTTCTTCAGTAATTCTATTTTCCTAATTGAGACTCACTTTCTTTTCATCCATCTTTTTGGAGTACACCAGGCCTTCTTTGAATTGTTTGGGCTTATAATCACAGTTTGAACACACTTAATGTTCTTAATTGTCTGAACATTCTTCCAAGTCATTTTCATGATATTCCAATGCTTCCTCCGTGCTTGTTAGTTTTTATGTCAATTTAACACAAGCTGGGTTCACTTGAGAGGAGAAAACTTGTTGATACCTCCATAAAATCTGGCTGTTGGCAAGCTGGTACTGCATACTGTGGGCAGTGTCACCCTTGGGCTGGTGGTCCTAGGTGCTAGAAGAAAGCAGGCTGAGCAAGTCTGATGGAGGAAGGTCATTGGTAATAAACAAACTGCCTTGGCCCATTTTGATAGGCCATCCCTTAGGTGGGTGGAGTAGGCAGAACAGAATGCTGGGAGGAAGCGGAAGTGAGCTCAGAGGCAATGTTCCCCTCTCCAGGGCAGACGCCATGAAGCAAGCTGCCAGGTCAGACATGCTGAATCTTTCCCAGTAAGACTGATGCTACACAGATTATTAGAGATGGGTTGATCAGGATATGAGAATTAGCCTGTAAGGGCTAGAGTTAATGGGCCAAGCAGTGTTTAAGTGAATACAGTTTGTTGTTATTTCGGGAAAAGCTAGCCGGTGGCAGGAGCTGGGTGGCGGAATGCAACCCACAGCTCCCTACTACACAAGTCATAAGGAGTAAGCCAGTAAGCAGCACTCCTCCACGGCCTCTGCTTCAATTCCCACCTCTGGGTTCCTGCCTTGAGTACCTGCCCTGACTTCCTTTCATGAGGACGGAGTATGGTGTAGGAGTATAAGGGAAACAAACCCTTTCTTCCGAAGTTGTTTTTAGTTGCGGTTTTCATCACAGTTATAGAAACCCAAACTGAGACAGTGCCATTTTAGGATTATATCTTTGTTAAGGAGACATGCTGTCTTGGTATTTCATGTTGTTCTGGTTTCTGTGCTGGGACTTGTGCATCTGGAGTTTGATTGTTGGTTGAATTTGTTTGTTTTGTCTTTATTTTTTAAACTTAAATCACCCTCTTTCTTTCAGCAGTGGTTGTCTCCAATATTCAGTAGAGGAATAAGTCCTAGTAGAATTGAGATGTTATTTTCCTTGTGTTGGTATTTAGGACTGGAAGTTTTATCCCAAATATTCTTCCAAGGGTCAAGTATTGCCCTGTGTCAGCTAGGGCCTCCTGCATGCATCTGTGGCTTCAGCTGGGAGTTACACGACTCTCCGACTCTCCGTGTTCGTGGGCTTCACCCAGAGTCAAATTTAGTGCCTCCCTGGGTCTGAAGTTTTACCTAAAGCCACTGGGAGGTGGGGGAACTTCAAACAAGCCTGTGAATTGAGTTAAATCCAGTTCCCCATCCTATGGCCAAAGTTTCCTCTGAAGCCACTGAGCCATATGTGTAGTAATTAGGGCGGCGGGGCTGTGTTCCCGGCACCCGGCCGCCCACATGGCTAGCTCTAGCTTATGCCCCGAAATAATTACACGGAAATTGTATTCATTTAATCACTGCTTGACCCATTTCTATCTAGCCTCTTCTAGGCTAATTCTCACATATTAATTTAGCCCATTTCTAATCATTTGTGTGTAGCACCCCAAGGTGCGCTTACCGGGAAGATTCTAGCCTATGTCCATCCTGGGTCAGAGCTTCATCGTGTGCGTCTGCCTGGGAGCTGGGAGCATGGTCTCTCTGAGGCGTCTGCTCCAGAGAGGAGAGCTGTGGAGTCTGAGCTCACTTCCTCTTCCTCCCAGCGTTCTGTTCTGTTTACTCCTCCCACCTATCTTCTAACCAATGAGGGCCAAGCAGTTTCTTTTTATTTAACCAATGACCTTCCTCCATCACATATGGAATCTGCTATGCACCAAGTCAATTAAGGCCCTGTCCCCACCCTGCGTCCACAGCTTCTATTGGAGCTGCTGGGAGATGGGGAACTTCCTGACACCCTTGCAGTGTAACCCAGAGTCAGATCTGCTCTCTACCCCAGGTCTGCACCCTCTCCTGAAGCCTCTGGAAGTTGTGGAATTCTCTGATCACCAACAGGCCTAACCCTGGTTCAGGCCAGGTCCATACCCTGCATCTGATGGGAGAAAATCTTTTCTTATACATCTGACAGAGAATTACCATCTAATTCTAAACATCAAGAAAAGAAATTACCCAATTCACACTGAACCTGATAGAAGAGAAAGTGGGAAGTACTCTACAACACATGGGCACAGGAGACCACTTCTTACGTACAACCCAAGCAGCACAGACATTAAGGACCTCATTGAATAAATGGGACCTCCTGAGACTGAGAAGCTTCTGTAAAGCAAAGGACACTGTCACTAAGACAAAAAGGCAACCCACTAACTGGGAGAAGATCTTCACCAACCCCGCAACTGACAAAGGTCTGATCTCCAAAATATATAAAGATCTCAAGAAACTAGACCGTAAAAGGCTAACCAACCCAATTATAAAATGGGGCATTGAGCTGAACAGAGAATTCTCAACAGAAGAAGTTCAAATGGCCAAAAGACACTTAAGGTCATGCTCAACTTCCTTAGCGATCAGGGAAATGCAAATCAAGACAACTTTAAGATACCATCTTACACCTGTCAGAATGGCTAAAATAAAAAACACCAATGATAGCCTTTGTTGGAGAGGTTGTGGAGAAAGGGGTACACTCATCCATTGCTGGTGGGAATGCAAACTTGTGCAACCACTTGGGAAAGCAGTATGGCGGTTTCTCAGGAAATTCGGGATCAACTTACCCCTGGACCCCACAATACCACTCTTGGGAATATACCCAAGAGAGGCCTTATCATACAACAAAAGTATATGCTCTACGATGTTCATAGCAGCATTGTTTGTGATAGCCAGAACCTGGAAACAACCTAGATGCCCTTCAATGGAAGAATGGATGAAGAAAGTATGGAATACTACTACTCAGCAGTAAGAAACAAGGACTTCTTGAATTTTGCATACAAATGGATGGAAATAGAAAACACTATCCTGAGTGAGGTAAGCCAGACCCAAAAAGAGGAACATGGGATGTACTCACTCATATTTGGTTTCTAGCCATAAACCAAGGACATTGAGCCTATAATTAGTGATCCTAGAGAAGCTAAATAAGGAGAACCCAAAGAAAAACATATAGGCATCCTCCTGAATATTAACCTTCAGCAAGCGATGAAAGGAGACAGAGACAGAGACCCACATTGGAGCACAGGACTGAAATCTCAAGGTCCAAATCAGGAGCAGAAGGAGAGAGAGCACGAGCAAGGAACTCAGGATCGCAAGGGGTGCACCCACACACTGAGACAATGGGGATGTTCTACGGGGAACTCACCAAGACCAGCTGGCCTGGGTCTGGAAAAGCCTGGGATAAAACCGGACTCTCTGAACATAGCGGACAATGTGGACTACTGAGAACTCAAGAACAATGGCAATGGGTTTTTGATCCTACTGCACGTACTGGCTTTGTGGGAGCCTAGGCAGTTTGGATGTTCAACTTACTAGACCTGGATGGAGGTGGGGGTTCCTTGGACTTCCCACAGGACAGGGAACCCTGATTGCTTTTCGGGCTGAGTGGGGGGGACTTAATTGGGGGAGGGGGAGGGAAATGGGAGGCGGTGGCGGGGAAGAGACAGAAATCTTTAATAAATAAATAAATTAATTAATTAAAAAAAAGAAAAAGAAAAAAAAAAGAAATTACCCAATTAAAAGATGTGTGTGGGCTGAACAGAGTTCACAAAAGAATATAAATGGCTAGGAAACATTTGTCTTAAACACCAAAATACTTCACTACCAGGGAAAACAGGATTCCGCCTTACGCCCCTCAGAATCGTAATAATCAAGAATGCAACTGATAACAAGCCCAAGCTGGCATGGGCTTAGGAAAGGGGGAGCCTTATACTGTATTCCCCTCTGTATACTGTGAATACCATTGGTTAATAAAGAAACTGTCTTGGGCCTGTGTAGGGAATAGAGGTAGGCAGGAAATGCTGGGAGGAAGAAGGCAGAGACAGAGAGAGAGAAGCCATGTAGCCCCGCTGGAGACAGATGCCGGAACTTTATCAGGTAAGCCATAGCCATGTGGCGATACACAGATTAATGGAGATGAGTTAAATTAATATGTAAGAGTTAGCCAATCAGAAGCTAGAGCTAATAGGCTAAGCAGTGATTTAATTAATACAGTTTCTGTGTGATTATTTTGGGTCTAAGCTAGCCAGGCGGCCGGCAACCAACAAGCCTCCTTCTTCCAACATGAAGGTGATCTTAATGAAGTCTCCAAATAATAGGGGAGATGCAGTCCCAACTGGCCATTTCTTGTCACCAAACGAAGTTTCCAGTACTAGCACTAGGTTACTATTATCCTATGGAAATTCCCCAAAAGCCAGGTTATTGCCAAGACAATATGCTGCACTCCAAAACCTGACAGCAAAGTCCCACTGCTGATGACAACACCTGCACAACCCATGGAACATTGAGAGGTCGAGCTGGTGCCTACATAGAACCTTCACCCTTACATCCTAGTGTCTTTGGTACTCTGCAAGCTACCAAAAGAGAAATGTAAACAGCAACCCAGCCATAAACCCTTTGATTTACAATCTCTCCTGCCTGCACAATATGTTAGGGCAATGGTGGCACAAAGCTTGTGGGAGTAACCAATCAATGTCTGATTTGACTTAAGGTCCACTCCATGAGATAGAACCCATGCCCTACAATGCTTGCATGACAAAGAACCAGAGACTAGATAGCTGATGGAGGAAGGTCATTGGCTAATAAAGGAACTGCCTTGGCCCATTTTATTGGTTAGAAGATCGGTGGGAGGAGTAAACAGAACAGAACGCTGGGAGGAAGAGAAAGTGAGCTCAGACTCCACAGCTCTCCTCTCAGGAGCAGATGCCTCAGAGAGAGGCCATGCTCCGCTCTCCCAGGCAGATGCACGCAATGAAGCAAGCCGCCAGGTTAGACATGCTGAACCTTTCCCATTAAGACTGGTGCTCACAGATTATTAGAGATGGGTTGATCGGGATGTGAGAATTAGCCTGTAAGGGCTAGAGCTAAAGGGCCAAGCAGTGTTTAAATGAATACAGTTTGTGTGTTGTTATTTCGGAGCATAAGCTAGCCAGGCTGCCAGGGTGCTGGGGATGCAGCCCCGCCGCTCATATTACTACAGATTGGCGCCTATAGCAAACCAAACCAAGTTATATCAGGTAGTAACCACTGAGAGAGCCAGTGTCTATATGGTTTTACTTTAAAGTTTAAGAAACAAGGCAAAGAGTTACAGCTGAAACACAAAACTGGTAGAAGGCAAGGAAATGCAGGAAAGAACAAATATTTCATTAAGTATACAGCTCAGTGAATCTCTAGAGTCCTATACCAAAGATGCACTGTAGATTAGCCTTAAAAGCTCAGTAGCAGAGTACTCGTTGAGTGTACTTAAGGCCCCGGAGTTAATCTACAAAGGAAAGAAGAGAGGAGGGAGAGAGGAAGGAATGGGGAAGAAAAGGAAGAGAGAAATTCAGGGCTCCATCTCCATCCACTATCTCAGAACACATGTTAAGATGATGTCAGAGATTCACAGGTTAGCCTGCGTTTGAGAAGTCCTAAGATCAGCTTTGTAAATAAAAAAGAAAGGGATATATAAGGACAGTCGTGCATTTTTTTTAATTGAATTAACACTATAAAACACTTAAGTGGCTATTACAAAATGATTAACTATGGTAGGATGACCAGACATTTGTGTCTGGAATTGCCCCAAAATTTGCCAACTGACATAGCCTAACTACCTATAGAACATGTTTCATGCTCAGTGAAAATGTCTCAAGAAGAAAAATCACCTGTCTACAGGGAGGAGGAAGAGTGGAGTGGGGAGGAGTATATACCTTCATATCTTTTGTATCAGTCCTCATCCCTTCAGAATTTTACATTTTATTAGCACACTGGTCTAAATGTTAGTATATTACTAACTCAAAAACACTAAGAAAAAAAAAACAAGACACCTGAAACCCATAAACAAAGAGCAGAGGATCAAGGATGAAAGCAATGTCTGGGGAAAAAAAAAAGATGACTTCATAAGGGTCAGAAACACAAGTTTAGAGCACGATGTTCCAACAACAGAAAGCACTTTCAAAATGAGAGTCTCTCTCTCTCTCTCTCTCTCTCTCTCTCTCTCTCTCTCTCTAATATGTGTGTGTGTGCATGCGTGTGCGTGTGTGTGTGTGTGTGTATTTGAGTTTTGCTTTTTGTTGTTTTCTTAAATATTTTTGGGGGGGACAGGGAGAAAGAACATGAAGTTGAGTGGGGAGAATCTGGAAGGAGTTGAAGGAGGGAAAGAAATAAATAGAAATATATTGTATTAAAACATTTTTAAATAAAAAAAAACCTTTAAAAACAGTCCATTGTCAAAAGTACCAAATGATGCTGACAGTCAAGAATGGCAAAGGCAAGACTGTTCACTGACTGGCCCTGAAGACAATTTAGTGGGCTTTTGTAGAACTGACTCAGGTGAATGGTAATACGGTGTGGAAAGTCCTTCTGTACATGTGTTGCTTTCACTGGTTAATGAATGAAGAAGCTGCCTTGACCTGTGATAGGGCAGAGTAGAGCTAGATGGTGAAAACTAAACTGAATGCTGGGAGAAAGGAGGCAGAGTAGGGAGAAGCCATGTAGCCCTGCTGGATGATGGAACCTTGCTGGTAAGCCACAGCCATGTGGCAGTACATAAATTAATAGAAATGGGTTAATTTAAGACATAAGAGCTAGCCAATAAGAAGCTAGAGATAATAGGCCAAGCAGTGATTTAATTAATACTGTTTCTGTGTGATTATTTTGGTTCTGGGCAGCCAGGAATGAATAAGTGGCCTCTGCCTACAGTGGTGAGGGGATAAGGCCTTATTTTTCAGGGCGAATGTAAAGGAGAAATGTATGAACATAAGCTGCCTGCATGCACATTTGCCTAGGAGCACAAATGAGCTGGCTAGACATTTAGGAGAGCTGCTTTGAGACTACATGGGATGGAGACACCTCCACCTACTTTAGTGTTTGTTCCTGAACAAACAGGGGCACCAGAACAGTCTGCTCCAGCCTCAGTGTTGGGACTGACCTGACACACACAGGCTCTGCTCTGGCACTTTACAAGACATGGTTATAGGAAACGTATCGTAATCACCTCAGTGTGACGACCAGAAAACACAGAGCCGTTTCTACAACCCAAATACTCCCGTAAGCTTAAATATCTTCCATCTAATTCTGTCAATTCTCCTAATTCAAATTTTTCTGTGGCTGTACAATTCTGCCTATTTTTATATTCTCATTAAAATACACACACACACACACACACACAAATTCTTAAAACAAAATGGGAATAAGTAAGTCAAAAACTCACCTGGGATTTGTTCATTTTCTGCTCTGAGTGGAGGAGGGAAGAGCTGAGGGAAAAGGAAGAAGGAAGTCAGGAGAGATGTGGCCTGCCCTGCAGTTCCTGAACTCACATGTGGATGCAGGGCCATGCAAGGTGTTTTTACGTCAAGTGTGGCCCTAACATGTGTCAAGTTTAGATATTTTTCACTGAATGACTACAAACACCTGTTTCTTATTATCACCCATCTTAAAGAAAAATTAAACAGATGAGAAGATCTTTTTAATTCACCAAATAATAATCTAAAGGAGGAAATGCCATGGCTTTGTACAGACTGATAATCAAGGGGAGGAAGGGGTAAAATCAGGACATATTGTTTATCTGACACCATTAATCCCTGGAAGTCAGATAATACAAGAAAATTTGAGAAAAGGGATGGGATTTTTATTTTTTTTTAATTTTTTATTGAGAAAAAGAAAAAAAAAGTTTCCGCCTCCTCCCAGCCTCCCATTTCCCTCCCCCTCCTCCGACCCTTCTCCCTCTCCCCCCCACTCCTTTTCCCCTCCCTCTCCAGTCCAAAGAGCAGTCAGGGTTCTCTGCCCTGTGGAAAGTCCAAGGTCCTCCCCCCTCCGTCCATGTCTAGGAAGGTGAACATCCAAACTGGCTAGGCTCCCAAAAGCCAGAACATGAAGTAGGATCAAAACCCCGTGCCATTGTCCTTGGCTTCTCATCAGCCCTCATTGTTCGCCATGTTCACAGAGTCCGGTTTTATCCCATGCTTTTTCAGTCACAGTCCAGCTGGCCTTGGGATTTTTAAAGCAAGATAAAAATTTCAAAATGTGTCCCAAGTTGCTTCTTGCCAATTCTGTTGATAAGAGGCTTTGAATGACAAGTGACTAATGTACAACCATCTGCATCACTAAAAACAAGATATTCTTAGATTTTCGGGCTTAACGTAAAAAAAAAAAAAAAACCAACTCTAAAACTGAGTAATTCCAGGACTCTACACCATCCGGTGGACATTTATGGCCAGATAAGTATGGCCCTCAACATCTCCCTTCCTGCCACCTTTGGATGAGTCTGTCGGTGTCTAGAAACAGCCCCTCCATAGTTAACAAGGTAGGAGGGGTGCATGGGATGTTCAGCAAGGAGGGCGACAGCAATTCCGGACCTGTGGCTGGTGAGCCTTTCACCCCCAAGTGGCATTCCCTGTGCAGTCTGGGTGCACCCATCTCTCTTAACTCCAGCTCACCTCTCTCTCCTTAAACTTGTCTCAGACTTTCGGCGGGCACACAGTCTTCCATGGTTTCAGGATATTGTGTCATTATACACAACAAATGAGCGAATATCAAATTCAAAACGGGGATTCAAGTGTTTGAGGGGCAGAAGGCTAGCTAGGCCGGCTCTTTCCTCTTCCACTCCAAACACTGCGCCCTAGGGACCAGTCCAAAGGCCCGCGGCAAGGGTGGCCTCCCTGTGACCCTCACAGGGTATTTCCTGCACAAGAAGTAGTTGCAGCTTTAAAAAGAAAAAGAAAAAAAAAAAAGAAAGAAGTATTCGTAATAATCACATTGTGCAGAAAAGGTAACGGAGTCCCGAGTGGGTTATCCTGTCCCAGTAATTCATTCACTCGAGACCAGAGTGGTCCATCCGCCCCCACATCTCAGCATCTGGCCCCAGGAGCCAGAGGACGAACGCGTCGCAGCACCACGCTCACGCCACGCTAACTCCTCACGTTCCCTCCCTACAACCCCGCACCGCCCCCGCCTGCTGCACAAAACGCGCACGCGCAGCACCCGCTAGCGGCCCTAGGTTTGCTCTGCAGAGGTGCAGACCATTTGGACCCCCGCAGCCCGAACCCCGGCGTCCGAATGCACCCCAGACCGGCCCCCCGCGGGTCCCTGTTTGCTGCCGACAGCGGTCCCATGGCCCCCGAGCTCCCAGAACCCTCCACCCTTGCCGCCGTGTAGGGCTCACCAGCCGCTCCCGCAGTGCACGGAGCCGAAGGCCAAGAAATGTTCCCAGGAGGGACGCAAGGCCGGGACCGACCAGGAGCCGAAATGCAGCCTGCGCATGCGCAGGGGAAGGGGCGGTGCGCCCTTCTGTGCTAAGAATGGGGTCTGTATGTCCAGTGTTGGAAGGAGTGTTGCCTGGAGAACTGAGTCAGCTTTTGTCTCTGTTGTAAAATGATGCTATTGACGGCATCTAGGAACCAGAGTTTTCAGAATTAAAGGCATTTACAGTATTAACACAAACCTTGCCAGACTCATTTCTCAGGACAGGGCTTTCTGGGACACCATGCCAGCTTCTCTATCTTTATTCCTCCTACCTAGAGCCAACATTCTGTCAGTACACAGGGCATTGAGAATCAAATCAGAATATTTTTACATTCAAAAAGAAGGAAAGATGTGTTTAAATTTATGTTGGAATGGTCGTGTAGAGATTTCATGGATTAACTCATAAATCCGGGCTGGACAGAAACCTCTGTCAACAGCGTAGCTTCTCTGTTATACCTAGAAGGCACAGTCTCACATCAGACTTCGTGGTCCTCTGGCCCTACAAAAATCTCTGCCAAGTCTTCTGCAGTGTTGCCTGAGCCTTAGGTGCAAGGGTCGTGTTGTATCAGTTGTTGCAAGAAACTCCACCCTCAGTTGCTCTCTGTGATTTGGTAAGTTGTGACCTTCAGTAACGATCTCCTGCTACTGTAGAAGAAGGCTCTTTGATAAGGGGCGAGGTCTACACTTACTTGTGGGTATAACGATAAGTTTTTGGGGTACAGTTAGGAATTATACTAGTTTAGGGAAGTGGCAGTTAGGAATTAGACTAATTTAGGGAAGTGGCAGTAGTTGTTCTACAAGGTCCATGCCCTCACCAGTCACATGCTGTTGGCTGGGTTTACAGTGTCAGGCAGAGTTACTCTCCTATCATCTCTGGAAGAGCTACAAGCAATTAACAACTGCCGAGAGGGAAAATTCATCTTCCCTGGAAGCGAGCCCTCTGTTTATCCAATACCAGTGATCAGCCCAGAAGTATATACTTGTAGGTAACACTGAAGGGTCTCAGTGTTGTGTTTATATGTTTGTTTATAGGTAAAAACAATGGTTAAAGAAGAAAAGGCTGTGCAGGAAGGGGAGCTAGATATGGAAGAGGTAGGAAGCAGGGAGGAGAGTATAGTGATATTTTATTTGTGTTTTTAGAAATAAAGCTTGTCTGAAGATCAGAGCACAGAGCTAAGTCACTAGAGATCAGGTGGCACTCCTGGTGTGGAGGCACACACCTTTAATCCCAAAACTCAAGGCCACCCTGGACTACGCAAGATTGAATCTGTCTAAAAAGAGAAATAGAACTCACACAAAGGTGTTCCCAGCACTTAGGAGTCACACACCTTCAATTCCAGCACTAGGGAGGTGGAGACAGGAGTGATATGGCTGGGCAGGGAGAGGTATATCAGGCAGGAGGAGACAGGAGCTCTTTGCAGTCTGAGGTTTAGTGGAGGGCATTGCCGTCTGCAGTCACAATGAGGACAGGATCTCCCCTTTGTCTGAGCCTGGATAGAGGGTAAGAGCTCTCTAGTGGCTTGGCTGCTTTGTACTTTTGATCTTCAGCTTGAACCCCAATGCCTGTCTCTGGGTTTTTATTAGTCATGCTACAGGAGAGGGAATGGGGGAATCAGGTAAAATTTTAATTAAATCAAAAAATTAACTTATGCACGTGAAACAAATTTAACTAATCCTGGAAAATAATCTAAACTGAAAGAACATCTAGTATCCACGTGAGTATTTCTGGAACAAGGAGAGAGACAAGCAACCAGTTTGTACCAAATAACACAAAAAGGATAGGCTTCCAATCCCCAGCAAGATCAAGAGTTATGTCATTTTCTGCTACAGAGCCAGGTCAAAGCCCTCCTGGGCTACAGGAAATTCAAATCTTAAGAAATAAGTACTCCAATGTGGGTCTCTGTCTCAGTCTCCTTTCACCGCCTGATGAAGCTTAATATTTAGGAGGATGCCTATATGTTTTTCTTTGTGTTCACCTTCTTATTTAGCTTCTCTAGGATCACGAATTATAGGCTCAATGTTCTTTATTTATGGCTAGAAACCAAATATGAGTTAGAACATCCCATTTTCCTCTTTTTGGGTCTGGCTTACCTTACTCAGGATAGGAGCACCGGACTGAAATCTCAATGTCCAAATCAGGAGCAGATGGAGAGAGAGCACGAGCAAGGAACTCAGGACCGCGAGGGTTGCACCCACACACTGAGACAATGGGGATGTTCTATCAGGAACTCACCAAGGCCAGCTGGCCCGGGTCTGAAAAAGCCTGGGATAAAAGCGGACTTGCTGAACATAACAGACAATGAGGACTACTGAGAACTCAAGAACAATGGCAATGTTGTTTTTTTTTTTTTTTTTTTTTTTTGGTTGGTTTTTTTTTTTTTCGAGACAGGGTTTCTCTGTGGCTTTGGAGCCTGTCCTGGAACTAGCTCTGTAGGTTTTTGATCCTACTGCACGTACTGGCTTTGTGGGAGCCTAGGCAGTTTGAATGCTCACCTTACTATACCTGGATAGAGGTGGGTGGTCCTTGGACTTCCCACAGGGCAGGGAACCCTGATTGCTCTTTGGGCTGACAAGGGAGGGGGACTTGACCGGGGGAGGGGGAGGGAAATGGGAGGCGGTGGCGGGGAGGAGGCAGAAATCTTTAATAAATAATTAATAAAAAAAAGAAATAAGTAACAGATAATTGTATGTTGTAGTAGGAGCAGCAGGCTGCTTCCTGCCACCCGGCTAACTTTACCCGAAATAATTACACGGAAACTGTATTCTTTTAAATACCACTTGGCCCATTAGTTCCAACCTTTTCTCGGCTAACTCTCGCACCTGGACTAGCCCATTTCTAATAATCTGTGTAGCCCACGAGCTGGCTTACCAGGAATGATCTTAACCTGAGTCTGCCTGGAGTGGGAGAATCATGGCGACTCACTGACTCAGCTTCTTTCTCCCAGCATTCTGTTCTGTTTACTCCGCCTACCTATGTTTTAACCTATGAGGGCCAGCCAAGCAGTTTCTTTATTTTTTAACCAATGACCTTCCTCCATCAATTGTAGATTCCACCCATATTGAACTCATGTTAGCAGATGATGCTTCTGAGAAATATTTAATATAAGAAATAACATGGGAATAATGTTACAAACTAAACTATAGGGTTTACTCAAATTTCCCCTCTTTCCACTGATTTCCTTTTCTTGCTCCAGGAACAAATCCAGAGTAGCAGAAGTCCCTGAAGTAGGTCATCAAGTCTTCTTAGTCTCTGCCAGTTTATATTGGTTTCTTGGCCTTGTCTTCCATAGCCTTGAGATGCTTGAGAAGAAATATTTCATGGCTCATCGTTGTGTGCCCAATGTCACTTACATTAGTATGGACTTGTGTATTTGTTCAGTTCTCAGTTATTATTCTACCTTCCTCCTTACCCTTCCTCCCTTTAGGCTGGTTTGTTCTATGCACTATCACTCTACCTTTCCCAGAATTCCAAATAAATGCAATCAGCTAGCTTCTGAATTTGACTTTTACAATATACCATACTTCATTTTGGATCCATTCATGTTGTTGTTTGGTGTTTTAGGGCAGAGTCTTTACCTCTTACACTTTTTATTTCATAATATGATCCAACAATAGTATGTTAATTCTGACCCTCAGTATTCGAATGCTGGACACTGGGAGCTCTTAGATATATAATATATCCCTATTACTTTTAAGAAACATTTCCTGACTTTACAATACCACAAGATGGTACAGACTCAGCCTGAATTTACACTACACATAGGCCTAGAACCAAGCATTTTTCAAAGACCTATTCTTAGAGATTTTGAGATCTTATCTCTCTAACTGTGCTCAGTGCTCTGAGGCAGAAGTTTACCTAAATGTCTCAGCAGACAGAGGTAAGAAATATGTATTTACGGGCTGGAGAGATGGCTCAGAGATTAAGAGCATGGGCTGCTCTTCCAGAGGTCCTGAGTTCAATTCCCAGCAACCACGTGGTGGCTCACAGCCATCTGTAATGAGATCGGGTGTCCTTTTCTGGCCTGCAGGCATGCAGGCAAGCAGAACACTGTATACATAATAAATACATAAATCTTAGAAAAATAAAGAAATCTGTGTTTACTAACCCAAGATAGAAATCTGTGTGTGGGTTATAACACAGTACTGGGGAATCATGAGATATTTAGCAACAATAACAAAAAAAATGTTTATTGATGTGCAGTGAGCAAAGGTTCATTCAAGATTCCCTGGAAACCCTGCCCATCCTGTGTCAATCAAACCTCATTGGAGGAAGGTTGCAACCACCATAGCCAGCAAGGTAGCAATCCATGGGAGGCAAGAAAGCAGTTCAGTTCAACATGACTAAGTAGCTGGTGTTGGTTCAAACTGTCTGGCTGGGATAAGGTTAATTTCTACTAACACAACATACTTACATCATTTCAATATTCACAGTGTATCCAGAGAGGGACCCCTCTTTTCTTTTAAAGGACACTTCCTGAACCACTGTGGAAATTCCCAGTTAAGGACCCATTCCCTGTCTACTCTCTCAGTCCTACCCTTCTACATGCATTGGCCCCTGGCAGCAACAAGCCTACTCCTGTAGAATTGGTGAGAGGTCTGTTCTCTGGTACCTTCTGTGTGATTAGCGTGGTGGCTGACCAGATCTTACCAATATCTTTTTTTTTTTTTTGGTATGGCAAGTGCTTCATAGAAAACCATAAATGTAGAATCATCATTATGGGTAGAGTTTATAGAAGATCTGTATTGCCTGGTCCAAAAAGTATTAAAAGAATTGGAGCTTTTGATGGTTGAAAGAATTGCAAAGCATCACCTGGAGTTAGAACTGTTGAGCACTAGAAGAAATAAACTTGACACGTAGGTTAAAAATGCAGGAACCAAGTGGAAGAAACGGATGGATGGGTGTGAGTGGTCCCTGAGAGGAAAGTAAACAGGCAAGATGGCCAGCCATTTGCTTCAAATCCCATGAACCAAGTCTTCTTTTTGTTCCTTGTTCTCAAAAAATCACTGGCATGTTTGATGTTTTAGAGATTTTGTTGTATTTGTGAAGACTTGTTGGTATAAGACAACATGTCTTTCCTTTGTTATACCTCCCACTTGAGCTGTGGTCAGTAAATCTAGGATCCAATAGCTCTAGACTATAATTATTGCATGCTAATTTTATATTCCTGTATTATCAAAAGTCTGTGAGTTGGTGTAGTTAGTTGTGAGTTCTATAGGTAGTTTCTGGGTAGTAAAAATAGAATTTGTAAGACCCTCCCCTAACTCTTATACCTATGATGAGAGTAAGGCCTGGAACCTAACAATTTACTTTGGATCAGAGAGCTATATTAAGGTAGGGGTATTCACGTCTGATCAAATGTGACTTTTGGAAAGGTATAAGCAGAGTATGTAATTCTGATCAGTTGATTGGGAGGCAAAGCTAAGCTTGCCAAGGTTATATAAGCAAAGTTTGTGTGGTCATTAGGAACCAAGAGGTTAGTAGTGAAGGAAAGAGTGAGCTTTGGAATGGTTCCAACAGTGCACATACAAGATGGAGGTCATGGACACGCTTGTTAGTGGTATAAGGCACTGTGCACGAAAGGAGAGTACAGGCAAGGGCCGGGGTGAGAGATGAGGTTCTGGGGTGGCCTTTGGGACTGAGGAGGAGGGATGAGGTAGAGGATGAGGGAGAGGAGGAAGGCAGTGGTGAGAAGACTCAATGGTCAGGAGTGTGAGGGAGGAAAGGCAGGGTTAAGAGATCTGGTTCAGAGGGGGTGTTTGGAGGCCAATGACGAGTGATTCAGTGGGCTAAAGGAAGAGGGGGTGTGATACAGAGAGAGAAAGGAAGCCGCAGGTGAAGTCTGAGAGCGGGGAGCTCGTCTGCCAGATCAGGATCTGAGAAACAGTCCAGGAGATTAGGCTTAAGAGTTCAAGCTAGTGGGACCGCGTATGCCGACACGGAGGAAAGGGAAAGAACAGGCGTGCAGACAAACAAGGCCTGGAGCTAGAGAACCTCTAACCTCTTGCCTTTGCGTTGGAGGAAGTTGTTGAGGTCCCACAAGATGGCAGGGTTGAATGTACCAAATTCAGGCCATGAGTTTTGGTTGTTGAGGGCAAATTGGGGACAGATCTTAATAGAAATTCAGATGAGGCAGGGAACTTCACTATTCCATTGAGCTCAAATTGATTGTTTTTGTTTGTTTGCTATAACCACATCTCACTGTGTAGATCTGGCTGTCCTGGGAGTCATGATGTAGACATCATACCCTACTTGTTTGTATTTTTTAATTAGATTTATTTTATGTGTTTTGCCTGCATGTATGTGCAAAATGTGTCTTCCTGGTGCCTGTGGAGGTCCCAAGAGGGCATTAGATCTTCTGGAACTGGAGTTACAGATGGTTGTGATCCACCACGTGGGTTCAGGGAACTGAATCCGGGTTCTCTGGAAGAACAGCAAGCGCTCTTGAACACTGAGCCATCTCTCCAACCTCTCGTTTGAAAGCTTTTAGGAGGCAGGTTGTCTTAGTTTTCTAATAGTGTGACAAAACCCCATGACCAGAGCCATTTCATTTTCTTTATAGAAGAAAAAGGTTTAATTGGGTATACAATTCCAGGGTGTTAGAGTCCATGAGGAGCAAAGGCGTGGTGACAGGAACAGCCGATCCACAAGTAGGAGGCAGGGAGACACAATGGGAATGGCGCCAGCCTTTTGACACCTCAAAGCCCACCCTCAGTGACACATCTCCTCCCACAAGATCTTGCTACATGTTGAATCTTTTAGATAAAATCTACCATCGGGTTTATTTTTATTGTTCGAAAATTTGATACGTGTATACAACATACCTTTATCATATAACCCCACTCCCTTCCTCCAACTCTCTCTGCCTCCTTCCAGCACATCTCCCTCCCAACTTCTTAATTACTTTAGACAATGATCTGCTGAGTCTAATTAGTGTTGCCCATGTGCAGATGGGCATGGGGACATCCCCTGGGACATGGCAACCTACCAGTGACTACTCCCAATATTTTCTCTTCCCGATATTTACTTTAAAATTCTGGACATTGGCGGACGGTATTTTTGCTCTACAATTTCAGGATCTAGATAAATGCAGGGGTGTTAATCTAACTTGAACAATATTGCTTTTCATTCATAGGGTACACTTGGGCAAGCTCTTCTTATAAATCAGAATCGACGGCATAAATGCTAATAAACTCGTGAGTGCCAGATATCCCAGACCATCCCTGGAAAGCCCCAGACCAGCCATGGCATAGATGCTGGCAAACTCCTGAGTGCCAAAGATACCCCAGACCACCCTTGTAAAGCAAGAGACTACCCATGGCTTAAATGCTGGCAAACTCCTGGGGGCCACAGATACCCCGAACCACCCCTGTAGAGCGAGAGACTAGCCATCCAGCAATAACGTGATTTACAGTTTTCTTCATGTTTCACTTCTACATACTCAAAACTTAAGAGTTTAAATTCATTTCTTATTTCTTTGTGCATAAACTGAGCTATTTCTTACAAAAGCCCTGGCACTGGCTAGAGTCTGTCATTTGGCTGGCTTCATCCAGCCAGTGGCAGGCTGAGTTGACTAGGCTAAGAATCTCTCTCTCTCTCTCTCTCTCTCTCTCTCTCTCACACACACACACACACACACACACACACACACACACAAATACTAGTAAATTACATAGATACCATGTTTTATGAGCTAGTTAGAAAATGACAAATGATATTAGAAAAACTAGCCATTGCCTTGGAAGAAAATAAATGAATGTCAAGGGAAAAGAACAATTGAAAATTTAGTTCAATTTAATTGACACAATGTTTATTTCATATATTTGTTACATTTCATCAGAAAATTGTTTTAATGTAACAATTCAGTAAGTAAAAAAAAAAATCACATTTCTTTGGGAAAAATACTTCTAAGCCTAGGCTTTTTCCACATATAAATACAATGCACGAAATAAATACACTACACAGAAGTCACCCACCCATATACTGCTGCATCATGTTTAATAAACAGAACACTTATAAGAGTGGGCTCAGGACCCGCTGCAGGGTGTGCAGCCCGGAGTAACAGGAACCTGTGTGGTAAAGTGCTGAGTCATCAATGTCTTGGGCTCTATCAGCCATGTGGTCTGCCTCCATCACTCAGCTCCGCCAGCAGTGTGAGGGCAGCCACAGGCAGAGGGTAAGCAAATGGGATTGGATTAGTGTTTTCAAAGTGCTTCATCTAGAGACACTGGTATTTTGTTTCATGCCACCTTCATGTGTCACAAAACATTTCATTCTTGCAATAATTGTGTAATAAAAACGTAATCTCAGCTTAGAGGCTATAAGGCTGGGCTGTGGATCTGGCAGATGGACCATAGTTCACCAAGCCCTGGTCTTGCCTACTCAGGATCTGCTCCTGAGCCACCGTGGGTAGACACACAGCCAAATCAAGTCAAGGCACTATCAGCAACAAGGTGGGAGA
Organism: Microtus oregoni; assembly: GCF_018167655.1. Classification (NCBI taxonomy): domain Eukaryota; kingdom Metazoa; phylum Chordata; class Mammalia; order Rodentia; family Cricetidae; genus Microtus; species Microtus oregoni. The sequence goes on from NW_024543061.1 coordinate 59,408,995, forward strand.
TAGGTGGTGGGTGGCCGACCTTCCAATGTATGGTTCGGGATATACAAATTAATGACAATATTACTGAATATCGAGTTTTTACGTTTTACAGACACTTTCTGAGTGCTTTAAAATGCCAACCTATTTCGACCTCTAGGCAATTTTAGGGTGCCACTGCCGTTGCTCTCACAGGAAGTGAAGCTGAGGCACAGTGAAGTTGCATCGCATGGCCATGCTGGGGTCTGGGTCAAGGTAGTAGGAGCCTAGAATCTCAGTTTTAGCCACTGGCCATGTTGCCTCCGCTACCCAGAAAGAGAAGAAAAAACAATGAGGTATTTTTCATACAAAATACAAACACAGATACCACAGCTCCACAAGATCTACAGTAAGATAAGCTCAGACTGCTTCGGCTGCATCTCCAACCCAAGTTCAGCCGATCACCATATAGCTGGAAAAATCACAAAGGCGTTTGTTTTAGTGTCTTCTTAGGGTCCACTTAGTAACAATGTCTGAACCCATTTGTAAGTGCCGGGAAGTAGATGAAAAGATACACGATGTGTTTAAAGCATACACCAACCGAGGTTACAGTAACAACACTATCAGTGGAGATCACTGCTGACGTGCAAGTGTTCCCACACATTCTAGCCACTGAGCTTAGGCATGATAACCAATGAGTCCCACGGGCAGGTTACACACGTACAAATGTGTTTTGTAGATACCCACATACACACCTACATTCTACATATCAAAAACACGTCTCTGTTTAGTGGTGTTTCCTGATTATTTTAGCTCTCTAGTTTGATATGTGTGGTATTGGTTTCTGGTTTTGTTGTTTGTTTCTTTAGGAAGGAAAATCAGTCTTGGAACTGGCAACATGATTCACAGTGTGACTGCTGCCTTCAGGATAAATTCTTTTCGTTTTTCTTAGAAATATTTCAAATACTGAAAATGCCTCCCTAGCTGTGATCAAAGTATTAGTATAACGAACACTCAGTGATGGATGTGTTCCTGCTAAGGCTTCCATATCTGCTGCAATCTGTACACTAATCCCCCTTGATCTTTTAAGTGCAACTGTGTGAGAGACTCTTGAGGGCTCGGACACCCATGGGAGGTCCTCACTGTGTACTTGGGATGTGTAGTGCCTGATGCTAGGACAGAACTTCCGGACACTCACTTACTTGGTTTCTGCCCCATTTTATCTCTCATGTCTTACAGTTTCTGTCACCTGATGTCTGTAAAAATTGGCCGTATTGTAAAGGTCTTCCTAATAACACCACAGAATTTCCTTCTATACACGTGCTGATAATTCTATATGGAAAAGATAAACATTCCTCATTACTTAGACGGTTCTCCTTCTGTGTGGATTACATCAGAAGGATGAACTATGGCAGGAACCCGGAACTCAGGCTACTTGGAAGTTTTCCCTTTCTTGGCATGTGTCTTCTGATGTGTGGTGAGTTGTGACCTCTGGATAAAGTTTTCCCCACACTCCTGGCACTCATAGGGCTTCTCCCCCGTGTGCTTCCTCTGGTGTATGACAAAATGTGACTTCTGAGAAAAGGACTTCCCACATATGTCACACTCATAGGGCTTCTCTCCCGTGTGAGTCCTCTCGTGCAGTCTGAGGACTGAGTTTACAGAGAAGGATTTGCCACACTCCGTACACTCATAGGGCTTCTCCCCGCTGTGTTTCCTCTCGTGTTTGGTGAGGTCTGACTTATAGTAAAAGGTTTTCCCACACTTACTGCATTCAAAGGGCTTCTCCCCAGTGTGGGTTCGCTGGTGCACCGTGAGGGCTGACTTCTGGTAGAAGCAGTTGCCACATTCCTTACACTTGTAGGGCTTCTCGCCTGTGTGCGTTCTCTGGTGTGTTTTGAGGTGGGAATTCCTAGAGAAGAGTTTCCCACACTCCTTACATTTATAGGGTTTCTCCCCTGTGTGGGTCCTCTGATGGACTGTGAGGTGTGACTTTTGGGAAAAGAACTTCCCACACTCCTTACACTCAAAAGGTTTCTCCCCTGTGTGTGTCTTTTGGTGCACCAGGAGGTATGCCTTCACATAGAAGAACTTCCCACACTCCTTACACTCAAAGGGTTTCTCCCCGGTGTGTGTTTTCTGATGTTCCATGAGGTGTGGCTTCTGGTAGAATGATTTCTCACACTGGCTACATTCATAGGGTTTCTCCCCTGCATGGATTCTCAGGTGTCGAGTGAGGGATGATAGGTGGTAGAAGATTTTGTTACATTCTTTACACGCGTAGGTTTTCTCTCGGGTGTGAACTTTCTGATGGACCGTGAGCTCTTCGTTTGTATAGAAAGACTGCCCACATTTCTCACACTTAGAGGACTTCTTGGTGTGTGTCTCCTGGTGCACGGCGAGGGAAGACTTCTGGCAGAAGGACTTTCCGCATTCGCCGCAGTCGTAGCTTTCCTGCTGGGTGGCGGTTTTCCGCCGTCGGTTGAGTTCTCCTTTCCTAGAGGGAAAGTTCCCAGTTCGTTAATAGGACTTTCAAAGCTTTCTCGGTGCTGTGCGTCTCTGAATAACTTTGATGAAGACTTCACTAATCCTGTGCATCAGGTTCCTCGGCCTTCTCCACTGTGAACACTGATCTACACCACGACTTAACACTGTACAGAACGAGGCTTCTCCTGAAGTCTCGGGGTTTCCTAATGGCCACACCTTACTGTAAGCCACCCTTAGTGCATAGTTCAGAAAAAGGAAAAGATAACTACGAAGTTTGGCTCTCTTGATCCAAAACCACACCCCTCAGGGAGGCATGCCTGTTTGGGTCATAATCTTTCGGATTCACTCCAGTGCCTGTTTAATAACATTTAATTAATCAACAATCTCCCTCCCATTCCCAGCATTCCAAACAAGACTATTCTTCCTCACAAAGCTTCTACCCTACACATTAATTCTTGCACTTGCCTTGCATTTCCAGCCTGATGTTCCTGGTGTTTGGCTCTGGGGTCAGTGGCATTCCCTCGTTTGTCTACAAAGGAATCAAGATTTTAGCACACTGTTATGGTCAAAGGTTGATTCTTAGTCCTCAGGCAAGTATGTCAAGATGAAAGCACTCTCAAATGAAATTTCCCTCTAAACCATTGGTGACAGTTTTCCTTGTTTGTTATTCTAGAGGGTCTGGGGGGGGGGTCATCTAGATCTATGCTAGTGACTAAGAGCAAGACTACCCACCATGCTGCTCAGAATGGCATGGGGCTTAAATTTTATGAATTGTGGATTTCTGGAATTTCCCATTTAATCTCTCCAGATTGCGGTCGACCAGGGATAACAGAAACCACAAAGGAAAATATAAGTGGAGCGGCATCACTGTACTCAGCAGACTGCAGAGCTGTATTAGATTTCTTCATGTGTCCAGAGCAATCTGGAGACCAAACATAAAGTGAATTTCTCAGAACACCAATCTCCTCGTGTGCTGAGGAATATCGCTATTTTCTAGGCTTTTGCTTTCCACACAACTGGCTGCAGGATCCTGAGTGGCAGGCAGCAGCTGGCCATGAAACCATGCTGCAGGTCTTTCCATGGAGTGAAGAAACATTGGCATGTTGTGGGATTCAAACATATGTAGACAGTATCTTCAATCATTTCTAGAACTATAGAGAACTTAGGGAGATTCCTGAGAAACTGTTTCTAAAGGAAATCTTGACAAATATTTCAAAGGGTCACATGCAACATGAATTTTTTCAAACGCACCAGCACGGTTCCGATTTGGAAGTTCTCTTTCTAATACCCACGGCTCTTTTCCTTTCCTCAACTTGGAGATCACACTCGGCCTAATCACACGGTAACCTATTAAAGAGAAAGGAGATGACATAGTTTCCTTGGAAGTGAGGTACAGTTTCAGACAAGCAGTGAGGGTCTTGCTTGTGCTTCCCACAGTTATTCTTTCTTCCTTTCTTTTCCTTCCCCCCTCTCTTTCTCTCTGTCTCTCTGTCTCTCTCTGTCTCTCTCTGTCTCTCTCTCTCTCTCTCTCTCTTTCGGGGTTGGGGATTTTCGAGACAGGGTTTCTCCGTAGCTTTTGGTTCCTGTCCTGGAACTAGCTCTTGTAGACCAGGCTGGTCTCGAACTCACAGAGATCCGCCTGCCTCTGCCTATTAAAGGCGCATGCCACCACTGCCTGGCCACAAATTTCTTCTCTAAATGAAGTGGCAGAAACACACATATTTTCTCGGATATTCCCAAACAGATTAACTATGAATCGTGAAACAAAGTATCACTTGACTTACAGAGACTTAGGTGGTCCAGCCAACGGGAGAGGAAATGGAAACAACTGTAGTTATAGATGAGGAAATTTTCTCACCCACAGAGACCAGGTGACGATAGTTCTCCAGCATCACGTTCTTGTAAAGCGACTTCTGAGCAGGGGTCAGTAACTTCCATTCTGCCTTGGTGAATTCCACAGTAACGTCCCTTAACGTCACGGGTCCCTGAAACAACAATTCCAGTTCAGTCTGAAGTGACTGGGGAGGAAGGCACAAGGTCGGGAGGTAGGACAACAGCAGAGCACTGGCTTAGCGTTTGCGAGGCCCTGAGTTCAACCCCCAGGACAAGAGAAATAAAGAAAAGACTAGAGTATTAAACTAGCGCTGAGTGGCCTCTTCATAGTCACCCTGGATAGCAATTACACATTTTGTCAAGGAATATCTCTTTTGACAAGAGGCAAAGATAATAGATCCCTAATGTCCGTATTGCAGCAGATCTACAGCAGACGTATGTTCAGGACACAAGGTGTTCAGATGGTGACAGCTATCTGCTGTGTAATAGCTGTTAGATTTTATAAGGTGGTCAAACCATCCAATACAAACCAGAAAGGAAGAGTTCATAAGCGGCAATGAGATGAAGCATGAGGAACAACAACTATAGGAAAATGGAAGTCACACAGAGTGAGAGCTGGCTGTAGAACCAAGTCGATTCACTTAAGAAGTCAGGGAAGAGGACACAGCCAACAAAGCATGTTTTGCACATAATGTAACAGACCTCATGTCACATGTATTTACATCTGTTCATGAACTTTCCCGGGGGAAACACAGATATCCCCTCACCATAGACAGGACACCAATGACAGACCAAACTACAATTCTATCAAAGTCCAACTTGGTGAATCAAAGGGCTTACATCACTTTTCAAACTTAAGCTTATTTACATAAGAGGAAAATGTGAGCAGATATTCCTCCATTTTACATCGTGTGGAGCACCTTAGACATTTTGGTGATGCTCGCCCACTTTGCAGATACACATGCAGACAATGGAACCACTGGTGAGACAGAGTGTGCAGTAGTTATAGGAGTAGATCAGTCAGCTACAGAGAAAACTAAACAAATGGGACACATGAAACACGACAGTGATGTGGGCGGTGCGCACAGCATCGCAGACACAGTGAAACCAAGAAGTATGATACAGCTTTTGTGTGCAGGGGTACGTGTGCACATGTATGTGCAAGCATGGGGGCCAGAGACGGAGACTGTGTCTCTTGCTCTATGATCCTCCCTGCAGTAGTTTGAAGGAGAATGTCCCCATAGGCTCTGGCTTTTGAACACTTGGTCCCCAGTTGGTGGTCCTGATCTGGGAGGTCTAGGAGGTGTGGCCTAGCTGGAGGAGGTGTATCACTGGGGTTAGGCTTCAAGGATCATGTGCATGTGTGTCCATCTTGTTTTCGTTTTACTTTGGGTTTTTGTTTTCTGTGAGACAGGGCTTCTCACTTGGGCCACTGAAGGTGGCTCCTAGCTGGTGGCGCTGCTCGGGGAGGTTTCGGTGGTGTGACAGTGGTGTGGTCCTCCTGAAGGAAACATAGCTTCACCTACTTCCAGTTCATGCTCTGTTTCATGCTTGTGTTTGAGGCTGGAACCCTCAGCATCCTGCTCCAGCCTATGTATGCTGTTTGCTTACACGCTTCCCAACCATCACGGACTCTTGTTCCTCTGTAGCCATAAGCCCAAGTAAACTCTTTATTCCACGGGTTGCTTTTGGTCATGGTGTTGTATCACAGCAACAGAAACATTATCAACACACCCAGCTTTCTACATGGGTACAAGGCATCAAATTCAAGTCCTCAGAGCTACCTGGCAAGCGCTTTACTAACTAAACTATCTTCCTGGCTTCTAGGAATGTATTTTATTCATGGTCAAATCACAATAAAAGTTGATTTTATTATGATGTAGTATGAGAATATAGCTCAAGCATTGGTTCAAAAGTCTATTCTTCTGTTAGAAAAGTAAGTTATGTATTCCTAAAAATCCCTGGGAAGGTGGTCCTAGGTGTATAAGAAGGCAAACTGAGCAAGCAAGGAAGGAAGAGCAAGCCAGTAAGTTGGGTTCTCCTATGGCCTCTGCTTCAGTTTCGGCCTCTAAGTTCCTGCTTGAGTTCCTGAGCTGACTTCCCTCAGTGCTAGACTATGTCTTGGAAATGTACACCAAATAAACCCTTTCCTCCTTGAATTTGTTTGTGTCAGTGTTTTTAGCACAGCAACAGAAAACAAGCTAAGACATTAGCTTACAGTGTTTATCCATTTACATTGAGTGTGATTGTGGGTGTAGGCTGGGAAACTGGGAAAGAGCCTCAGTGGGAGAGAGAAGGTGTTCAGAGAGGGAGACTTAGGACACACACCCTGAGAGCAGAAAGGAAGCTATGAGGTAGGACGGAGGGGTGCAAGGCAGGATGTCATCGGGAATGGGGAGAACAATGAGTGGTGGGATCAACCTAACAATTTTTGCTTGAAAATGACAAAAATGAAACCTAATACTGTATATACGTTTCAAAAATTTAAAAACAAGCAACATAGAATTCACTAGAGAAGATCAGCATCAGACCTGAGCAGCCTGAATACAGAATCTTTAAAGCTGACAGCATCTTAGCACAACTCTGACTCAGCGCTCTAGTGTCCGTGTAAGGCATTACCTGTGACTACTAACTCAAAAAGAGAAGCGGGACCATCGTCTCAGAAGATCCCTGCCCTCAGGAGGCAGAGGCAGGTGGATCTCTGTGAGTTCCAGGCCAGCCTGGCCTACAGAGTGAGTTCCAAGACAGCTAGGACTACACAGAGAAACCCTGTCTCCAAAACAAACAAACACGTTCATCATGAAAAATAGAAACTGTAAAAACTAGGAGGTGGTGGTGTCAAGGTTTGCTTTATAAGTGTCCTTTGAAAGTCCGTAGGTTTCGAGGCTTGTTGGGAAGCTGACAGAATCCTTAGAGAGCCTAGACAGACATCGTCAGGTCCCTGGGTGTGTGTCACTGAAGAGCACTGTAGAGCCCTGGTCCCTTAGTCATAGTTATAAGAAGTTTCTCCCCGCTACCCCATGACTCCTACCATGATGTGGTGGTTTGTCACAGGCACAAATAAACACAACTGAGCCAACTGACCACAGACTAGCACCTCTGAAGCCACGAGCCAAAACAACCCATTTTTCCCTCTAAGCTAACAGGGTATTTGTTATTGTGACAGCAAACTGAAGCAGAGGGGACTTCCTTAATTTGATCAAAGATGTTTCTATACGACCTGCACTTACTGAGATACTCAGGAATAACTAAAACCTTTCCCCTTCAGGGGGACAAACAAGTAAGTCTGCTCTCAGCATTCCTAGTCCAGCAGCATCCGAGACAGAAATCATAGCAGTGCTGAAAGTAACAGAAAATATAAAGATTACAGAAGGATAAATACAACTATTTCTCTTTGTAGATAATTTTCTTTTCTGTGGACAACATCACAGAATCATCCAAATAGTTTCTATGATTAATAACTGAGTTAACTAAGGTCAATATTGTTTAAGTATGTATTTCTATGAATACTACCATTGGATACTTAAGTGTTAATCCAACTAAATATGTGCGTGGCCTATATAAAGAAAATCATATAACAATGAAGAAAAAGCTCGGAAGACTACTGTGTCAATCTTAGACCAATCAGTATATTTAACGCAATTCCAATTCAATTTTTACAAGGCATTTTATAATTGTCAAATTAATTCTAAAATGTATGTGGTTTTTCCAGCATACAGGAAGTGAGGGTGACCAATACCTATAAGTTTGAGGCAAACTCAGTTTATGTTATATTGAAAGCCTTTTTCAAAAAACATGAATTAACTTGCTAAAAATTGAATTTACATTTCCCAAATGACCAAACATGTTGAACATTTTTTCACATATATACTAGCCATTTGTAGTTCTCCATTTGCAAGCAAATTTTGTATATTTATTAAATTATTTATTTTACTTGTGTTCAAGTTTTTGGGTCCTTATATATTCTATATATTAATCCTTGTTACATGAACAGCCAACGAAGATTTTCTCCCATTATGCAGGCCATGACTTCAGTCTGGTAATCGTTGCCCTTTGCTGTGCAGAAATTTTTAGCTCAGTGTGATGCATTTCTCAAGTTTTGAAACTCTTTCCTGAGCTACTGGAGTCCTGCCAGTATTTGGAAGTGTTTCTTGTTTTCCTCTAGCTGTTTCAAAGTTTCAGTCTTACATTAAGTGGGGGAAAGAAGACATGGTAATAGGAGAAAGGTTATCACAGACTAGGAAGAGGGTGTGTGGGGTGGGGGAACTGACAATTGCTGCTGTAAGAAATAACCTCAACCCATAATTTAAAACTTTATACAAAAATTAACTAGAAGCCGGGCGGTGGTGGCGCACGCCTTTAATCCCAGCACTTGGGAGGCAGAGGCAGGCGGATCTCTGTGAGTTCGAGACCAGCCTGGTCTACAAGAGCTAGTTCCAGGACAGGCTCCAAAACCACAGAGAAACCCTGTCTCGAAAAACCAAAAAAAAAAAAAAAAATTAACTAGAGATGGAGCAGAACAAAAAAATGTAAATCTAGGAGCTGGAGAGATGGTTAAGGGCACTGGCTGCTCTCCCAGAGGTCCTGAGTTCAATTCCCAGCACCCACATTACAGCTCACAACAATCCATAACTTGAGTCCCATGGGATCCTATGCCCTCTTCTGTTGTGCAGACATACATGTAGATAAAACACCCATATACAATAAAGTAAATAAACAAATCCAAAATGTAAGGAGGAAATGTATCAAGGAAAGCAGATGGAACAAGACAGGAACCTAGCAGGAAAAACACCGAATGCTTCAGCTCCACGTCCAGGATCTAGGATGCACGATGGACTCGCACGGGTTCCCAAAGGCTTCGGTAGCCCTACCCTTCAGCTCTGCTGCCTGCTGCACATATAAACTCTCTCTTGAGTTGGCTCCAATATAGACTTATCCTTTTTCTCAGTAGACATCCTACAGCAAAAAAGACCAATGTCACACATTTTTTCTCATGATGTGAAGGTGAGCTTGGACTCCTGAGATGTGTGCTCAAATTCCTACAGAACGCAGGAAATTAGTAAGATGCCATGTGGTAGTTCGAGAGAAGGGGAACAGAACACAGGTGGCATGAGGGGAGAAAGAGGAATAATGGAACAGGAAGACTTAAGTTGGGTGGGGAAGAGGAGGGTAGCATAGGGGGCGCATATGGAGAGGGATAGCCTACACTAAATGCCTTTGAAAAGCAATATGTAAAACTCTACAGAAGCTTCCTAAATAATAAGCATATAAATCATATATGCAAGGAGTTTATTTTTTTTAAATGATGATTCTAAGTTTATTTTTTTATGTATACAATATTCTGTCTGTGTGTATGCCTGCAGGCCAGAAGAGGGCACCAGACCCCATTACAGATGGTTGTGAGCCACCATGTGGTTACTGGGAATTGAACTCAGGACCTTTGGAAGAGCAGGCAATGCTCTTAACCTCTGAGCCATCTCTCCAGCCCCTATGCAAGGAGTTTAAATGGAGTCATTCTGTAATAAGTACAATACCTTTTCCAGATACAATAGGCTATCAAATAAAAATCCTAGAACCAGGATTATTGAGCTTTTGGTCAGTGGGGTCTCACAGACAACCCAAATATTACAGGCTATTGCCACAACTCTTGGTTACCCACAGAACTTGATGGTAGGACTCTATTACTGAAGGTAGCATATACTTGAGTCCTAAGATATGGATGAATCAAGTTGCTACCAACCCGGAAGCTGCATCCCTGCTGGCTAGCTGTCATAGTCCTGGAAGTTTCTATGTACAATGAAAAATCACCAGTCATCTTACTGAGCCCCAGTAATGATTGTCCTAGCAGATATGCTGACTGGTACAATAGCATCACAAATGCTATGGGAGAACCAACTAGTTTTAAGGCCTGCTTCACAAGGCAGAACTCATACCTGGTACCATTAACAGAATCGAAAGCAGTTGCCGGCTAGGTCATAGGCACTAGGGAAGAACTATTACTCTGCTAATGGACATAGTAATAAACTACCCACTAGGTTTTTATCACTACACCCATAGATTAAGGAATCTCTCAGTCCACCAGCAGAGAAGCTTCTTCTGGTGATTAACACAGACCCACAATAAGAGACTACAGCATGCTCCGACCTAACTGGACAGGTCATTGCGCCCCTTTCTCCCAAGTCTCCGGGACCAGTGGAGAAACTGCAGTGCCAGAGGCAGTGGATAAAAACTACAATTAAATGGTGTTCTCCAGACACGTCGGGACACAAATGAATCCACAGTGGTTGTGACAGCGTGTGCAAGACCTGTGCAAACTCACACCAGATGAAATGCCAGCCTGGGGAGGGGATGGGTGTGAAGCCCCACCCCTAGCTGAGGAGTAACAGTCAACTGATAGCTGCTGGGGGAGGAAGAACAGTTTTGTTTTGTTTTGGGGATGGGCCAAGAGGGTGTTTCTTTGTGTATCCCTGGCTGTCCTGGAACTAGCTCTGTAGACCAGGCTGGCTTCAGACTCACAGAGATCCATCTGCCTCTGCCTCCTGAGCACTGGGATTAAAGGCGTGCGCCACCACCGAAGAACATTTTTTAAAAGATGTGGCTCCTTATAGGTAGTCTGGCTCCAGTGGAAGGCGACATATATCAACGTATATTGGACTTAATGGTATTCTTTTTAAATGTGGACACAAAGTTGGGTGGGCAGTAGGTGGAAGTGGATCTGGGAGGAGTTGAGGACTAGGAGTGAACCTGATCAAAAAATATTGCATCAAATTATCAAAGAGTTTTGAAAAATATTTTTGAAATGTTAAGATACAAATTAAAGGCGTTGACAAGCTCTCTGACACCAGACTTCTATCTCAAAGTAACTTTAACTCCATTTACCCTTGTAAGGATATCCAGAGATTCAGGTTTACTCTTCTTAACCAAATTACACGGTAACAATCAGCATCAAATGTCAACAACATTCATAATGTGAACATCTTAAAGGGCCCGTGTTTCTTGATTTAATGGGCATTTAATGAAACCTATAGTATAGCTAGTTGAGATTTTAAATTTTTATATTTTATTAATGAGAAGTAGACATTACAAAACAATTCCCACTGCAATCTCCTTTCCCTTTCTGAGGGCACTATTCATAATGGCTACATTAGAAAACTAACCTGTGTTCAACAAGAGGAAAATGACTAGAGAAAATGTGGCAAATACACACAAAGGAGTTTCTGCCCTAAGGAATAAAGAAGCCACCGCGTTTGGCAGATAAATAGATGCAACAGCAGATAAACGTATTAACTGAGTCCCATTCTCAGAGGGACAGCTATAGCATGTTTTCACTCACTTGAAGGTCCCTAAATTACAGAGATGCACAAAGTCACACATGTATGCATGACACAAGAATAAAAATAAAACTGCAGAAGGGACAGAGGGGCCTAATGTAAGGGAGGGGAATGGGATGGTGGAGATGGAAACAGAAAGATGGAGGCATTCTGTAGCCAGGATCACATTATACACTCGAATGACACCTTAAAACAATGCTTGCAGTGTTTCTCAATATAATTTAAAAATGTTTATCATTTGTGTTGAATTTTTAAATTAAAATATTTCACACATTTTGATTATATTGTTTCCTCTCTTCTAACTTCTTCTAGATCCTTCCTACCTCCCCATCCACCCAACTTGATATTCTCTCTTTCTCTCTCTCCTCAAATGAAAATTAAAACAAAACAAAAACAAAACAAGCCTGACAAAAAAAATCAAAACAAAAGAAAAAAATCATACAAAAACCCTGCCATGGATTCAGCTTTGTGCCGGCCAACTATGACAGCAACTCAGCAATACTCCACTGGAGAAAAGGGATTTCCCTCTCCCAGCAGGCTTCAGCTGCAAATAGGTCTTGGTTAGGGGTGGGACTTTGAGTCCATTTTCCTGTCTTTGTACTGGGATTTTTTTTTTCTGGTTTGAACTTACACAAAGTGCAGTCACGGCTTTTGTGAATTCATGTGTCAAGTCTGTCCCAGAGAGGGAGCGAGAAGAGGGCGTGGCCTGATCCCTGGGAGTGCAGCTAAAGGGTGTGTAATGTAACAAGGCCACACTGTGTTCTTGGTCATTTTAAGTTTAGCTATAACATTCCTGTTTTATGTCAAAGCATATGTTATGTAAGAGACGGGGGAGGGGTCAGATCCAGCTCATGGTGGCCAGTAGATTTGATTCAGTGGTTGCTTCCGTAATGACTTTACCAATTGGATCTCTCTCCTGAAGATGGCATCCCTGCCTACTGAGTCTTGCCTGTACCAGATCTTAGGAATCAGTCTCTCTGCCATCACGGGACATCAAACATTTGTCCTCTGGACGCACAGAATGTGATGCTTACTTAACCAAAGGAGAACTATCAACTAAAGTGCCCAGAAAAGGGGCTGCACCTGTGCTAAAGATTCTACTGGCTGAGTGACTGCGTCCTCTCGTATATGAAGCCCTAGGACAATACTAATCCAAAGCCAAATTACCTTGGACTATCTTCAGCCTTCTTAACAGCCATTCATTTCCATCCTTTGTGTTTGACCCGACATCCCTCCTTGTTAAAACTCCTTTTGGAACATACAAACAGACCCCCAGCTTCCATCAGTGCAAGGATGTCATGAGATAGTATTGGGGGCTTCACTGTAACCTGACACCCTGAGGCTTTCGCTTATTATTTTAAGGCACCTTATTTTATAACTTTCTTCTGTCATTACAAAAACTTCATTTTTGTCATCAACCTGGGACATGGTATTTGGGATAACTGGAGTCTACGTTCCTGAGCCACAGCCAATCATATTTTGCTCCAGAATAAGCTGTCTCTCATTCCTTCTGACTTGAGTGCTGTGGTTTTATAATGATATTCTTGATTTCCAATTAGCTCCCTCTTATTAAATTCAGGCGTCTCCTCAATTATTACATTTGAGAACAGCATTCTCTAATAAACACAAGATCTGTTTTTTTACTTTGCTTTCAAATTGCTTGACTCCACCACTGAACGTAAATCAGAAATGTTAGTCAAATACTGATAAATTTTACATTTATTTTTAAAATCATATTTGTTAACAACAAAAGTGACCTAGTCAGAAAATTCTTTAGGAAGTTGTCACGTTCAGTTCATTATGGAGATCATACATTTTCCAATATTCTAATTTACACATTAATCAAATTTTAAAATTAGCAAAAAAGAAACAAAAATACTAGCAGTTGTTTTCCTGGAAGTGACAGACTTTCATAAGATTAAGAAAAAGTTTGTTACTGGTCTTGTGGTGGTACACACCTCAATCCTAGCACTTCCAGGGCAGAAACAGGAGGATCTCTGTGAGTTCCCGTCAAGCCAGAGCCAGTGAGACTCTGTTAATTCTCAATAACTATAGTTTTCTGCCAATTCTTTCAAATATAAAAGATATTCCATGAAAAACTGTCAAGATATTTGCATAAAAATCAAATAAGTGCTTGCCCTAGGGCACCAATCGCTACAGTTCAGGATTAGCAGAGAGGCGTTATGTGAACCTCCCATTCCATCACACAATGTTACAAAGATGTGCACTTAATGGTCAAGGGTTAACAAAATCAGCAATTTTTACAGTAGCATTAAGGATGAATGTGAATGTAAAGTATGAAAAGGAATCAGGAAAGTGTGTTCTCATTATCTTTTAATATCAAAAGTAAGTTTTTACTGTTCCACTGAAGATATTCTTAAGGAAAGTAGAAATCTTTTACTTGGCTCTTTGCAAAAATCCAATGATAATTAATAAATCTGTGTCACTGTCCTATTTTTGCAAGGTCTAAATTTTCATGCTATGTTGAAAGTTAAATATAGATCAGTCAGTCACCTTATGTCTTTAAAGCAGTGGTTCTCAACCTGTGGGTCATGACCCTTCGGGGCGGGGGCAAACAATCCTATCATGGGGGTCACCTAAGACCATTGGAAAACACAGATATTTACATTACGATTCATAACAGTAGCAGAATTGCAGCTATAAAGTAGTAAGGAAAGTAAGTTTACGGTGGGGGACTGCACAACCCGAGGAGCTGGATTAAAGGGTGACGGCTTAGGAAGGTGAGGAACCACTGCTCTAAAGAATTCTACGTTCAAAGCAGAATGCCGACTTCCTGTGGCACAAGTATTGTAGGGACAATGTATCTGGGATGAAATTTCAGCAAGGAAATAAGAAAGAACTTTTCTCCCACCACAATGCATTTAATATGTAAACACTGTATAATAATATATACCAAAAGGTACACTACTTTTCATATGTCAGCATAACTCACATCTTCTGCTTCTCGACTGATGCACTCTTTCCTCAACTGCTCCCTTCCATCACCCTCATTCTTTCCAATTATGCAGGACAGTCATCAGTCTCTTATTGCCTTCCCACTATTAGAACACATGCAATTTGAGCGTTCATAATATGACCTTTGACATTACCAGATCCCTTGAAAGAGGCTGAGGGCGCTTGGGCTCTGCAGACCATACTTTGATAGCTACTGTTTTAGTCAACCCTGAAGGAGATTTTAAACCAGTCATACTTTCCTAATTTAATACAGAGATTCACTTTTTAAAGATTTATTTTATTATTTTATGTGTATGAGTGTTTTGCGTGCATATATGTATGACTGTGCATCATGTGAAGGACTGTGCATCTGTGGAGGTCAGAAGAGGCCACTGAATCCTCTAGGACTGTGGAGGTCAGAAGAGGCCACTGAATCCTCTAGGACTGTGGAGGTCAGAAGGGCACTGAATCCTCGAGGACTGGAGTTACGAATGATTTTGAGACACCACATGGGTGCTGGGGATCAAACCAGGGTCCTCCGCAAGAGCAACAGCTGTTCTTAACCACTGAGTCAATTCTCCAACCCCTCAGAGTCTCTTTGGAAAAACCTCTCTGAACATGTGTGTGCACACACAGAGTTAAACAAATTAAGTTACTCACCTTGAACTTGTTCATTTTCGGTTGTGTTTTTAGAAGGGGTTTCTACCCTTTAAAGTTGGGAGAGTGAAGTCATAAGAAACCATATGCCACAGCTCCAGGTCACCTGTGAGAAATTTACATACAACGTTTTAGTACTGTCTACAGAGAAGCTGTCCTTTTGATCAGTTCAGAAGGATGACCATGAAGTAACACTCACCTCTCTATTGATATTCTAACACAATCTTGATGAGTCTGAGACATTTTTTTTCTTTTACTGAATCTAAACATTTCAACTGTCTGTCTGGTGAATACTTAAACACCGAATAACAGATTAATTTCAAAGGGGCTATAACATATGCACACTGAGAACTGTAAGTGTTTATGTTGGAGACAACATTTTTTTCTGTTAATATTACAACCCCTCCCAGGTTAGAAAGTCATTTCAAAACTTTCAAACATGAGACATTTCTTCTGCCTAAATTACATTTTCTCTGAGCAAAAAAGAAAATAAAACACGTCTTCAAGAATCTTACAAATAATACATTTTCAGTTACATAGGATACATTTGGTCTTTAGTTCTGTTGCAGGGTTAGCTGCTAATATAGGAAGGCAGTTTCAATGCTATTATCTCTCACCATCCCCATCCCCAGACAGGGTTTCACTGTGTAATAGTCCTAGCTGTCCTGGAACTTGCTTTGTAGACCAGGCTGGCCTTGAGCTCACAGAGATCCACCTGCCTCTGCACCCCAAGTGCTGGGATTAAAGGTGTGTACCACCACCACCCAGCTCAAAGTTGTTATCTTTAAAATGAGAGGAATTAGGTAATTGTGAACAACCTTTCCGGCAACCTTGAGTCAGTCTTGACACAGGAACACTAGTCTAGATCCCTGTAATTGATTATCCCCCAGATAGCCTAAATCTGGGGGAAATTGTAATCAAGTCTCAATGAACTTTGACATGGCTCCCAAATCTAGTTTAGAAACAAATCAACCCTCAAAATATCAATTTGAAGCCAGATGTGCTGATGCACACCTTTAACCCATCATGGAAAGGTGGAGGCAGAGGGCTGGCAAGAACAAGGCCAGTTTAAGCTATACACTGAGAGCTAGACCAGCTTGGAATACATAGTGAGACCTTGTTTCAAAAAAAGTTATTAAACGGACAACAGTTTTAGTACCATAGTCCCTAAACAGGCATACATATTGTGGATACAGTTAAAGAAACAAAGTGCTCAAATCCAGCCAGCAGGGTGCTTACAAAATGCCTAATATGTAAGTGTAAGGTAATAAGATCAGATACAAATAGGCCAATCATCCGCATTAGGAAATCGCCTTCATAACTGAGAATATAAATGAACTACAATTTTCATCTTTTAAGGAAAAAAATTTGTCTCTGCTAGACGCGGTGGCACACACATTCCCAAAGCTGATGCGCGAGGCTCAACAGTTCCAAACTAGTCTGGAGCTACAGGAGCAGATTACTCACACACACACCCCACCACCACCACCACCAGCCCGCCCAATCTCATTTCTATTCTCTTTGAGAGCGAATACGACATTAAGCTTCTCAGTGAAATTTAATATTGAAAGGTGTTTCTAAAAGTAAGACTGTTCTTCCAAATAACTGCTCAACAGTCTAACAAAGGCGGGTTGAGGGATGTAGGGAGAGCCTCAATTAATCTTTCACACTAAGGGATCGAGAGGAGGTTCAAGAATTTTTAGAAATAGAAGACTCCAGATATGATTGAGTATGCTTCATCGCTACGTTCTCAGTCGCTGAGCAGAAAGCAACTGCAGACGTGACTGCCTGCCAGGAACAGGCGGCAACCACAGAGTAAAACAATAGAGGATTAAGGCACCCGCAGGTCCTGGGTAAACGGAATAGCCTCCTCTGGGACCGCCACCGGAGGCCGAGATAAAAGAACCCAGAGCGGGCAATCAGGGAAGCATCCCGCCCTGCTGTTCCTCGGCACTCGGCACGACTGCCCTGCTCCGTGCGCCCCGGGCGAGTCTCACCTCGGTGACAGCGGTGTCAGGGAGTCCCGCGGTCTCCGCTGCAGACGTTCGGGGGTGGCTGAGAAGCGGGCGGACGCTGACGTGGCGGGCGGACAAGGAAGCTGCGAGTGGGCGCCACGTCACTTGGGCTGCGGCTCAGGCGGGCCTCCCGGGCGCCGCTGTCCTCTTCACCCCTCCCCTCTCCTCCCCTCGGCTCCCCCGCCCGCCCCTCCCCGCGCCCCGCCTGCCCGCCGCGCCCGCCGCGCCCGCCGCTCCTCCGCCTCCGTGCTCGCCCGCCGCGCCCGCCGCACTCCGAGGTCCCCAGGCCGGGGGTGCCGCGGCGCTGTTACCACCACCCCGCCCCAGGTCCCCAGACCCCCCTAGGCAGAAGACAAAATTTCCGCGGGTGACAGACGAGGGCTCCGCCCATGCGCCGAACGACCCTTCGCGGGGGAACTACGCTTTCCAGCAGCCTCCGCGACGACTCCATATTGGATCACATTATGAAATTTGGCGCTGAGTGCCTCACTGAATGCTGCCCCTCTTCCCCTCAGGCCTGGTCTTTAATGGAATGATTGAGCTAGCAATTGACACCCTGGGAGGGAAGACAGATGCAGTCTGAGGCTGTGCAGTGTGTATTGGGGGGTAGCGTAGGTAGTTGAAACCAAGTGCGACTGTACACCCAGAGATCTCAGTTTTATCCTAGAGTTGGTAGCTTTCAAAACTATGTAAATGAGAACACGAAACGTGAGAAACTAAATGTGTGTGTGTGTGTGTGTGTGTGTGTAGTATATATAAACCAAAGTCCAGACACCACGTAAAGTGTCTTACACGTTACTTCCCTAAGAATTTTAAAGCCTTATCCAACTGATACAGATGTCATTATTACCATCTCACTACAGACATACTAAATATATAAAACAACTTGTTGATAACTGATAACTTCAGTTTGCAATGTACTTAACTTTAGAAATATGGAAATATTAAATCTTTCATAAGAAAATTACAATTGCTACTCATAAAATGTATGTATTATACATTTGTATGGTGTCGGAGCTTTTAGGAGCAAAGGCTGAGCCCTAGCAGCCCTAAGAAGCCAGGCTCACCCACTAGTCCTCAAAGGGCCAACTTAAGAGAAGATGGTGCTGCCAGGTGGCAATGGGCCCTTACTCCCAGCGTAGAAAGGTGTATGTCTTAGTTCGAGGCCAGTGTGGTCTCCAGAGCGAGTCCAGGACAGCCAGGGCTACACAGAGCAACCCTGTCTCAACAAAACAATCAAAAGGAGACAATGGTACTGTGAGAACAAACAGCCTGCAAGATTCGGGGTAATTGACACAGAAACACTGCTCTTGCCTCAAAGGGGATAAGAAAAAGATTACTTTGGAACCAAATTTAGTGATACTGGTCCTGGAGCACAGATTTAGGGTACCCCAAACTTCATGTTCCAATGTGGAAGTAGCTTCATGGAGCTATTTTATTTTATGTATATGGGTGTTTTGCCTGCATGTATGTGTTTGTGTACCATGTGTGCCATGTATGATGAGGCTAGAAGGGGGACATCTGATCCCCCGACCGAGAGAGAATTATGATCAGTTGTGAGCCATAAAGTGGTGCTGAGAACTGAACTCTGGTCCTCTGGAAGAGCACCCAGTGCTCTTAACCTCGGATCCATCTCTCTAGTCCATCTCAAAGCCTTTATACTGGAACAAAAGAAGTCTAAGTCAGGATACTTAAATACCTTAGTGAAAGCATTAGGTGGGTTAGCATCAAGTGGGAAATCTTGGCTATAAGCCTCAAATCCTATCTGATGACACACATAGCCCTTTTGTTGGTGGGGACTGGATGTCTGTAAACTCCATACAATGTACCCAATGGCCACAGAGATGTTAGCTTACACACAGAAGAGGGCAAACAATGGGTATTAAGAGGGCAAAAGTTGCAGGGGCAAGATAGCACATGACGTTTATGCCAGCACCTTTAATGCATGCACATTTGAGGCAGGCTAGCCTCAAACTTACAGAGCAATTCTACATAGCAAGTGCCAGGCCTGCTGGGGCTGCATAGAGAAATCCTGTCTGTCAGGGCTACATGTGTGCAGTCACTAAAAGTGGTCCATAATATCTTGGCTTTGGATTGGCAGCATGCCAAGTTCTCCATAATCATTGAAGTCCTAGTGGGTTAATTAGCATTGCAGAAGACTCAGTGAAAGGTACAGGACTTTCGCTCATAGTTTTACCAGCCAGAATTGATAGAAGAGTTTTAATAAAGAATAGACACCATACACAAAAATGCAGTGTGCTTCTTAGGGGAGTAAATGGCACCCCTAAGAGGAAATAGGGTTGTTCTTAAGTCACCTACTTTGCCTGCAAGGCTGGTGTGTGGGATGTATTTGAATGAAGTCAAGAGGAAAACTAAGTAACAGAGGAGTGAATTTCAGTCTGCAACCTGTCCCCTTGAAACCAACCATTTGGGGTGAGATGCCAGAGCCATTACCAGTTAGGCCCTAATTGTTACTGTTAAAACAGGCTACTGGGTCAGGAGCCCATCAGTCAGAACCTGCCTGTTGGACAGTGGGATATGCTTTTTATTTTCAACCCTTTTAGTTTGTGTGTGTGTGTGTGTGTGTGTGTGTGTGTTGTCTTTACAAGTAACAGGAAGAAAGCAAAGAAGAGAATGTCATTCACTGTGGCCACATTGGGAAGAGGCAGAGAGGACCAGCGTCAGCCACCCTAAGGTCCATTTTCAGGGTACCGACTTAAGGTTAGTTTAGATAAGTTGAAGAAGTATGCACAGCCAAGTAGCCCTAGTCCATATGTGGTCCTGCGTGCTGAACCTGCATCGTCTCTGCTCCTGGCCGGGGCTCCCAGTGGGTCATATAAATCGTGAATACTGTGTGATGATGTTTTCCCTTGGTTGGCATCAAGGACCCAGCCTTGTCCTTCCCCTGGAAAAAATCTAACTCATTAGGGCTTATTCTGTAGATATTCTGATAGCCTAAGGGAGGGGACACAAGTGTCTCTCTTAGAATAGCTTCAGGACAGTTACACATATGCCCAATGTAGAGTTTAAAAAAAAAAAAGTAAAACCCAAAGTTCTCCATTTTAACAAGCAAACACTGACTTCTTGGAGCCTGCCCCAGTGATTTGTTGAGGCCTTCCACACACATTTAGAAACCAACCCTTGGGTTGGAGAGATGGCTCAATGTTTAAGAGCACCTGTTCTTGCTAAAGACCCAAGTTCAGTTCAAAGCACCCACATAGTGGTTAACAACTGTGTAATTCCAGCCCCGGAGAATCTTCTGCCCTCTTCTGGCCTCTGAGAGCACTGCAAGCACATGGTGCACAGACATACCTGTGACAAAACATTCATACACATAAAATAAAAAATATATTAAAAAATAAACTAACATGTTATGGTCTGTGACACCTTAATGGCTACTCTGACTTTAAATGGCTAGAGTTAGGAAAGACAAGTGATGAAGTAAAACTCACTGCTTAAGAATTCTTAGTTAAGGGAGCCACCTTAGGGTTGGCAAGAGACTTGAAGCTAGAGTGGCTCCCAGGAGCCCAAGGCGATGTCCCCAGTTAGTTCCTTGGGCAGCTGAGGATAGGGAACCTGAAATGACCCTATCCTATGACAATACTGACGAATATCTTGCATATCACCATAGAACATTCATCTGGTGATGGATGGAGATAGAGACAGAGACCCACACTTGAAGACGTAAGTCATAAACAATGTCACACCAGTTTGGAATTATGATTAATAGGGTGGTATTTATTTAAAGGGGAAAAAAACTTACAGATCACCGTCAGCCCTCTGTACAACCAGGGAGTCTAGTCGCCGGCGGAGCAGGAAGTGAAGAGAGAGAGGAGAGGGAAGTGGCCGCTTTTTAAAGAGAGAGACCACGCCCCAATGGGCTGTTATCTCAGCAGCTATAGGCTGGAGGAATGGGAGGACCTCCCGCAACACCTCCCCCTTTTGTTTAAATAAGAGAGTTCTAAACCTACTATGAAATTATATACAATAAGTACAAATATCCTATTCTAACTAGCTTAGGTCTTGTATAATAAATAACTTGGCCAAGTCATGAGAGAAAGTAACTACATTTATATAGTCTTCAACCCCATCAAAGATCTGAGAAGGGAAATAATGTTACCTGGGTAATTAGGAAGTTCAGTAAAACAACTTCCAAAACATGCAACAAATCACAGAGACAACTAGCTACCTGGGCAATCACCCAAAGTCACGTTAGCAGCGTTGAAGCGACCAACTTTGGCTAAGGCCTAACATAACTGACATACTATTTTCAAAGGCAAGCAACTTTTCAAAACTATCTTACCCTGTCTTGGCAGGATATGACAGCCCTGTTTTATCCATTGATGCACGCTCTGTATCTTTGTCAGTGGTTAAGGTATGGGCATTTCTTTGCCCCAAGGCCAGTTCTGCCAAAAAGAAAGGCTCCAGGTGGAGTCTCTTTGGTGCTCAACATTCTCTCGGGAATAGAGCGGTGTTGCCAGGAGCAATTGTGTCTCACTACCACAAAACTCTGAGTTAGATTAAAGGCCATTTTCTACAGCTCTTTGAAGAAGTTGAAGATTATCTATCTATACTGAGTATAATCTCTATATATCTAAAGAACCTGATTAGTCTAATTATAAATGACAAACTTAGATGACTATTAGTCTATATAATTCTCAATATCTATCTAACTTAAAGACTAAGACAATAAACAACTGTGAAACAAATGAGGACAATGACCTCCAAATATAAACAATGTACAGTTATACATTGCAGTAGGTAAATATATATCAATACACAAATATTATATAAGTATCTTAATCAGAGGTAGAAATGTACACTGCAATATGGTAAATATATACAATGTATATATCAATACAATATATGTCAATACATAAAAAATGTTTTAAACAGAGGTAGAAAGAAACATGCATGCATACAATAGTCAATATAACTTAACTTTGTATCAATATACAAGAATCTATACCAATATATTTGTCTAAAAACAGTAACTCACAATTACAAGTCTATTATCCCATCATCCCTCTTTTTTTTTTCAAAATGATCCCTGAGCTTATAAAATTCCTCCCCCAACCCTCAATCATATACTAATTATAATCAACCCCTAAATGATGTCCCTAAACCCAAGGGCAAACTTTACTGGGAGAGGGGACATCGTCCTCTAGAATTACTTCCAGCTGTCATGGGGGCGACGTTCTTTCTGGGGGATCCTGTGAAAGTAAAATGATGGTTAAATTTCAAGATCAATGTCTTTTAAAATTGCAAATACTCTCTGAGTATTTTGTGCAGGTCTGGCCAAAATGTTGTATAAGATGTGCACCATTTCAGCTAACCAAGTTGGAACTGTCTTGTGCAGCTGGTACCTAAAGCAGGTCTTGTAGTAGCGCTATCAGTATCATGACGTCATATCAACCAGGTGGAGTTGTTGTTATGGGGCCCCATCTTCTTCCTGGAAACTTCAAATGTCACTTCAGGAAAAACTCATTGTTCATTGTGAAAAACTTAAACATTAATCATATAGACATATATATACATATTCACTGAAAGGCATGATAGATATATTCAATGAAAAGAATGATAGATATGAAGAGAAGCAAAGATGTTTTCTAAACTCATATTTCTTTCTGTCCCATATCATGGCTCTTGACATGAGACAGAAACTCCAGAAACTCTGGGTTTTTCTCTTACTAACAGGCTTGGAATTGGAGAGGGACTGAGCCAGAGTCCAACTTCAAAACCAGCTTTATAAATTTAGAAATATGGTTTAATATGTTTTACTTATACAACCCATTCAGTTTTCTTGATATTTCCTATTGGGCAGGTATTTTTCCATCTGTCAGTATCCAAACATCCAGGGTCCCTTGAATTTTTCAAAGATGAGTGTTTTCCTGTGGAGATAAGAACAGAACCCTGCCCCCATTCTATATGTTTTTCTTACCACCTGCATGAATATCATCATTGTGGATGAGTTGTCATTTCTCCTTTCCAAGAGGTTTCTCCTCTTCAAATCGAAACTTTATTAATTTTGATGGTATCCACAATTTTTCTTCTCCTGTGGAAACAAGAGCAAAACCTCTTCCCCAACGTAGCACATCTCCTGGCTTCCACTGAGAGGTCAGCACATCTTTGAAATAAATCGGTTGATTTAGTTCAGCAGACTTTTCCATTATCCAATGTATTTCTACTGCTGTCGTTCCTTTCTCATTAGCGTTAAGAAAATTCAAGGTTAATAAAGCATTATGTAATCTATTTCTGGGGGTATTTTCGGTCCCTTTCTGTTTGTTCAGCATATCCTTTATAGTACAATTTAATCTTTCTATAACTGCCTGACCTGTAGGATTATTTGGTATACCTGTAATGTGTTTTATATTATAATAATCAAAAAAAGCGTTTCATTTTCTTAGATACATATGCTGGACCATTATCTGTCTTTATTTGTGCAGGTATACCCATGATGGCCATAACTTCCAATAAATGTGTGATTACTGAATCAGCCTTTTCTGAGCTCAGGGCAGTAGCCCATTGAAAACCTGAATACGTGTCTATGGTATGGTGTACATATTTTAATTTACCAAATTTCATAAAGTGGAACACATCCATCTGCCAGATTTCATTTCTCTTAGTACCCTTTGGGTTACTCCATGCAGGCAATGGTGTTTGATTATAGAAAGAACAAGTAGGACATCTCTTTATAATGTCCTTAGCTTGTTGCCAAGTAATGGAAAATTCTTTCTTTAGGCCTTTACTATTGACATGATGCTTCTTATGAAATTCTGAGGCCTGCAACACACTTCCAATCAATAATTGATCAATCTCAGCGTTGCCTTGGGCTAGAGGACCAGGCAGACCTGTATGGGACCGGATGTGTGTTATGGACATCATACAAAGCCTGTTCCTGATTATGTCTTGTACCTGGATAAACAATGAAGTCAACTCTGTGTCATCTGGTATAAATTCAGCGGTTTCAATATGCAAGATAACTCTTTCTGCATATTGTGAATCTGTAACTATATTAAGAGGTTCTTTAAAATCCCTTAGCACCATAAGAATGGCATATAATTCTGCCTTCTGGACAGATTATAGGGGCTTTGTTCCACCTTACTCAATTCATCTGACTTGTAACCTGCTTTCCCTGATTTATTTGCATCAGTATAGAACGTACAGGCTCCAGTTATTGGAGCATTACGTACAATTCTAGGAAGAATCCAAGAAGTTCTTTTTATGAAGTTAAGTCTACAACTTTTGGGATAGTTGCTATTAATTTCTCTCAAAAAATTAGCACAAGCTCTTTGCCACGGTTCATTGTTTTCCCATAACTTTTTTATTTCTTCAGTAGTAAAAGGCACTATAATTTCTGCTAGGTCTATACCTGCTAGTTGACGAAGTCTCAGCATACCTTTTATAATTAATTCAGAGACTTTTTCCACATAAGTTTTTAATTTTTTACTTGGTTTATTAGGTATAAATATCCACTATAAAATAATATCTTCCCTCTGCATTAGAATCCCTGTAGGAGAAATTCTGGAAGGCAATATGACTAGGATGCAGCTAAGATTTGGGTTCACCCTATCCACATGTGCTTCCTGTAATTTTTCCTCAATCATTGTCAGTTCCTTTTCTGCTTGAGTTGTCAGTTTTCTTGGACTATTCAAATCTTTATCACCATCTAAGGTTTTGTTTAAATGAACTATTAGATCAGGTGTTATCCCAACAGCTGGTCGTAGACTGGAAATGTCTCCTAACAATCTTTGGAAGTCATTAAGAGTCTTTAACCAGTCTCTCCTAATTTGTGCCTTTTGCGTTTTAATTTTCTCTAACCCTATTCTGTAACCTAGGTAATTAATAGAATTTCCTCTTTGAATCTTTTCAGGGGCAATTTGTAATCCCCACCTAGGCAAGACTTTCTTTACTTCTTCAAACATCCTTTCTAAAGTATCTTTATTTGAATCAGATAACAAGATGTCATCCATGTAATGATAAATTATGGACTTGGGGAATTGTTTACGAATTATTTCCAATGGCTTACTTACAAAATATTGGCACAATGTAGGACTATTGAGCATACCATGTGGGAGGACAGTCCATTGATATCTCCTATTAGGCTGAGAATTATTATAAGTAGGCACTGTGAAGGCAAATTTTTCTCTATCCTTTTCTTGTAATGGTATAGTGAAAAAACAATCTTTCAAATCAATAACTATAAGAGGCCATCCTTTTGGTAACAGAGAAGGCAAAGGAATTCCAGATTGTAATGGGCCCATAGGTTGAATTACTTTGTTGACAGCTCTTAGATCTGTCACCATTCTCCATTTACCAGATTTCCTTTTTACAACAAACACAGGAGAATTCCAAGGGCTGGTTGATTCTTCAATATGGTGAGCATCTAGTTGCTCTTGCACCAGCTGTTCCAATGCCTGTAGTTTATCTTCAGCTAGAGGCCACTGTTTGATCCATATTGGCTTCTCAGTTAGCCATTTTAAAGGTAGGGCTGTTGGTACCTCTAAAGGTTTGGTATTTGCTGTATGTTCTTGTACAGCCTGAATGGCTGGTGACCTTTTTCCATAATACCTCATCATATCCTTCCCAGAACTATGAGTTCCTGGAACTACAGGAATGTTAATCTGGGTATTCCATTGCTGTAGCAGGTCACGGCCCCATAAATTTATGGCAATATTGGCTATATATGGCCTTAGTCTTCCTATTTGTCCTTCGGGCCCTATGCATTCAAACCATCTTGTGCTTTGTTTTACACGAGATAGGGTTCCAATTCCCAGGAACTGAACATCTACCTCTTAAAGAGGCCAATTTGGATGCCAAAATTCTGGGGTAATGATACTTACATCCGCACCTGTGTCTAATAAGCCTTCAATAAAAGTGTCATTTATACAGACTCTTAGCTTTGGTCTTTGATCGTTAATAGATGTCTGCCAAAATATACGTTTACTCTGTCCTACTGGGTTTTTTGACTCATCCTCCACACGTAATTCATCATTTAGACCAGTATTACTATTTACAGCAGAAACTGGAGCTTTTAATTTTCTTGGTGAGGCATGTTCTCCACTGTGACTGGGAATGACTGGGCCACTGTTGGCTTGGGGTCCTGCGAGAGGCCCCTCAAGGAATTTCCCGACGGTATCGGGTTGCCTTGTTTGTCTGTTGTTGACCTGCATTTGTTGGACCAATGTCGGCATTTACTGCATCTCCTACATATACCTGAAGGCCTAGGTCTCCTATTTTTGTCATTCCCAGAGGAGATATCATTCCTAGAAATTCTGTGCCTGCAATCCCTTTTCAGATGTCCTAATTTACCACAATTAAAACACCTGGCAGTTTGATGTCTCCTCATTGCTGTGGAAATCGCTTCTCCTACCCAAGATTCATCGTTATAGCTAAACGTCTCAACATTCATCGTATGCTGAATCCATTCATCCATAGGTGCTGATCTAGACTTTAAAGGCCCAATTATCTTTTTGCATTCTATGTTTGCATTCTCAAAAGCTAGAGATTCAAGAAGTATTCGTCTAGCTTCTGGGTCTGTTACCCCTATGTCCAGAGCCTTAATTAATCTTTGCAAAAAATCAATAAAGGGTTCTCTCTGTCCCTGCCTAATTCTGGTATCTGATTCAGCCCTTTTTGCTGGATCTTGATGGAGGAAGGTCATTGGCTAATAAAGGAACTGCCTAGGGGCGCAACACAGATGATTAGAAATGGGCTAAATTAATATGTGAGAATTAGCCTAGAAGAGGCTAGATAGAAATGGGCCAAGCAGTGATTAAATGAATACAGTTTGTATGTTGTTATTTCAGGCATAAGCTAGCCGTGCGGGTGGCTGGGGTGCTGGGGACGCAGCCTCGCCACCCTTATTACTACAAATGGCGCCCACGTGGACAACTGCTTCCACATAAAGCCTGAGACAGCTTGGGAAGTAATTCTAGAACAAAATGAAAGCATTGTGCCTGGTTTCTTGGTAGCAGCAATTTCTCGGTTCTGCTCTGCTTGCTAGAGGCAAGCAAGCACTATCATCTAAGAGAGGCTTCCTGACTCAGCTTTAGCTGCAAAGCTTGCAGCTCTTTTAAGAGATCCTGCCACGAAACACTTAAACAGTGTTGACAAAAAGCTGAACGCATGCTTTTCGGTTTTCAGCCGTAGCAGGAAAAAAGCTGTGCCGTTTTAAAATGCCAGCTTTCTGGGCTGTCCTGCCAGGGCAAACTCTGACTATTTGAGGCAGAAGGGCTGGCTACCAAGAGAGGACTTGAGTGTTGTCTGTTGTAGCTCGCTTGCTGGCAGGGACCTTGAAATGCCATAGAATTGTGGCAGTAAACATGCCTATAGCCGGTACCTCAGGCACGAGGCTGGAAAGCTAAGGAATGGACTGGATCTAGCTGGCAAAACCACGCCTTTAATCCTACCCATATTGCTCAGTAATTTAAAGGCTCGTGTGGTCAGAAAAAGAGAGATATACAGTAAAGAGAGATTCAAAGACAAAGAAAATTTCTAAATGGTTTGAAGTGTGTTAAAAATATATGCAGACTAAAATTTAAAGTTCTTAAAGTAACAAAAAAAAAGGAAGAGAGTTGTTGTGTGTGGTACACACCTTTAATCCCAACACTTGGTAGGCAGAGGGAGATAGACCTCTGTGACTTCAAGGTGTGGTAGCACACGCCTTTA
Source organism: Microtus oregoni (assembly GCF_018167655.1). Lineage (NCBI taxonomy): Eukaryota > Metazoa > Chordata > Mammalia > Rodentia > Cricetidae > Microtus > Microtus oregoni. The sequence goes on from NW_024543061.1 coordinate 59,436,899, forward strand.
ATCCCAATGCCTGGGAGGCAGAGACAGGCAGATCTTTGAGAGTTCAAGGATAGCCTGGTCTACAGAGTTACTTCAGGTCAAAGATACAGAGAACCTATCTCAAAAAGCAAAAAGTTAAAAGTAAAAATAAGCAAAATAGAGGTTAAAATAAAACGAACAAAGATGGAAAATACACAGAGAATCTTGATACTGTATGCTATTATGCTCTCTTTGAATCGTTTGAATGCTGAGGAAGGACCAACAGCTGCTAAAAGATATTTATTTATAAATGCTGCTGAACTAATCCAACATAGATATTTTGATGGCTTGACTTTGAAATTTGGATCTAAGGACATGATACTTTGGAAAGGAGTTTCTTATTTTGTTTTCACAGAGGATGAGACGCTGTTCATTTCTTCTATTCCGATTTGGTATGATGGACCACGCTCTCCTGAAGGGTTGCAGTGAACATCTTCAGAAAATTGCTTCGCTCAACTGCCAACTGAGATGAAACTAGCACACAGGTTATACCATGAAAGACCTAATTAACGACGCCCCCATTCAGCAGGAAGCAGTTTGGAGAGAAAAAACTGCGCCCATGTTCCCAAATATAGTTTATAAACGTCCTTTTACATTTAAAGGGGGATATGATATAGATATGAATAATTTACATTAGTATAGATTTTACTTTATTGATAGAGATTTAAGGTCAATTTTGTTATATATATATATATATGTGTGTGTGTGTGTGTGTGTGTGTGTGTTTCTGATTTTGATTAAGGTATTGTGATTGTGTGGCTCATTTAAATATGTACTGTGTAATTAAGAAATATAGGTTGTTAATGGATAATCATCGATAATAGTAAAGCTTGTAGTCATGTTAGTTAGATTTTCTAGATATATAGAGATATATTTTAGATAGACATTCTTCATGTCTTTCAAAGATTACAGAATAGGACATTTAATGTTTTAATAACTGAGGACTTTTCATGACAATGAGACACTCTGCTCCTGGCAGCACCAATCTACTTCAAGAGGAAGATGGGCATCGAAGAGGCTCGTTATGGAGTTTGATAGCCATTTGGGCAAGAAACTGCTCTTGCCTGGACTATTGCATAAACTGGACACAGAGAACCCACAGAGAGAGGACTACTGAACTTGCCTAAGGTGAGATGATCTTTTGGGGTTCCTGATTCATGAAAGAGTCTGTGAGACATTCTGCAGGACACAACAGATAGTGACTGAACTGACTTTGAATTTTCCTGCTTTATGGAAATGTCTGCTGGATACCATGGGCCTGAAGGCTAAAGATGGATGCCCCAACGGTACAGAGGAACTTTGGGTGACTGTCCAGGCAGCGAGATGTCTCTGTCATTTCTAGAGTTTTAAAAGTTGCTTTTTTCTTGTTTGCTTAGGTAGTATTGTATCTTTCTGGAGTCTTTGATGGAGTTAAGAATAGTTAGTTATAGTTATAGTTTTCCTTAGTTATGATAAAGATTATTGTAACTTTTACTTGATAACTGTTTCGTTATATGTAATTTTGCTATGTTAAAGTTAAAGCCTTTTTTTTTTGTTTAAACCGAAAAAGGGGAAATGATGGAGGAAGGTCATTGGCTAATAAAGGAACTGCCTTGGCCCATTTTATTGGTTAGAAGATAGGTGGGAGGAGTAAACAGAACAGAACGCTGGGAGGAACAGGAAGTGAGCTCAGTCTCGACAGCTCTCCTCTCAGGAGCAGACGCCTGAGAGAGACGCCATGCCCCACTCCTGGGATGAAGCTCCGACCCAGGATGGACATAGGCTAGAATCTTCCTGGTAAGCGCACCTTGGGGTGCTACACACAGATGATTAGAAATGGGCTAAATTAATATGTGAGAATTAGCCTAGAAGAGAATGGGCCAAGCAGCGTTTAAATGAATACAGTTTGTGTGTTGTTATTTCAGAGCATAAGCTAGCCAGGCTGCCGGGGTGCTGGGGATACAGCCCCGCCGCCCCTTATTACTATAGGATCTTGTATCCTATTCCAAGCATTTAAAGCTGCTTGGTGACATAGACACAGTACTTCATTGTCATAAAGAGCTTGGACCTGTGGATCAGCATATTCTCCTGCACCAAGAATTTGATCTTGGGAAACCTCGAACAAAAAGAACCTTTTGTTCTTTCTTGCTGTTCCATATGTTTGGATTCTTCTCTGAAATAAATTCCAAACATCAAGGAAAGTCCATTATCTAAAACTGCAGACACTAACTGATGGAAATCATGGGGGGTAGCTCTAGCATTAGAAGCCCAAGTCCTTATCATTTCCTTTACATATACAGAGTGCAAGCCAAAATTAGCAATAGCTTGCTTAATTTCTTTTAGATCATTTATTGCTATTGGCGTCCATCTAGCTTCTCTGACTCCCTTTGAGCCTTTAGAAGTTGATGCTTTGTCAGAATTAAGTATAGGGTATGCTGCTAAAACCTTGGGTAAGCCAGTTCTAATAGCTGGTGTTGGCATTGTATCCTGTCCTTGTGCCTTATTACTCTGTTCACCAGCTCCAATCATTTCAAGTCTTTTTATTATTGTCTTTATTATTGTCTCTTTTGAATCCTGAATCTCCTGACCTGCATGAGTTTCTAGTAAAGATTGTATGGTTCTTAGGAGTGCCATATTCTTTCTAAATGATAGAATATGCAAAAGAATACTGAAACCTAGTAACCAGTAAATTAAATTATCCCCATAGTCATATAAACCTTGCATGATATAACCCATTGTATTGGTAACCAGAACAGTAAAATTTGCGTTGGAAACAAAAACTGCCATATTACCTGTTATCCAGCAGGTGGCGCTGTTGCCAAGTCGCGACACAAACAGGGTCCTGTTTCAGAGTCTGCCTAGTATTTGTTAAAAACTGGAAAATGTAAGTTGCTCAACAAAGTAAATGTAATTAAATCAATTCCAGAGACGGAACCAGAAACCCAGAATCCAGGGGTAGAGAAGAGCATCCTGGAAGCCGCTTATGCCTCCACGTGACAGAGTCACCCTGAGGGGTTGCAGCTTTCAGCAACCGCGTGCTCTGGTTCGCGCCACTTAAGAGCTGTGCTTGCAAGGGAGATTTAAAAATGACTCAGAAAAGAGCAAACCATGCGGGCGGAGACTACGCAGGCCTGTGGAGTTTAAATCCACGTGGGGAGGCAGACGATAGGGTGCGTGGGGACTGGAAGTCAATCTGAGATGTCTAAAGAGAAAATATAAAGAACTGCAGCAATAAAAGCCAGTGCATGATGATTTATATTAAGCTGCTGGCTCCACGCACAAGTCACAGGCGACAAGGCCGCCTACCGGCCATGGCAGCTGAGGAAGGGAGGCTCGCGCCAAGCCGAACTCGCGGCCGGCAGCCGAGCGGGGGAAGGAGAGGTCCTAACACCAAACGTTGGGTGCCAACTGAAGGCGTAAGTCATAAACAATGCCACACCAGTTTGGAATTATGATTAATAGGGTGGTATTTATTTAAAGGGGAAAAAACTTACAGATCACCGTCAGCCCTCTGTGCAACCAGGAAGGGAGTCTAGTCGCTGGCAGAGCAGGAAGTGAAGAGAGAGAGGAGAGGGAAGTGGCCGCTTTTTTAAAGAGAGAGAGACCACGCCCCAATGGGCTGGTATCTCAGCAGCTATAGGGTGGAGGAACGGGAGGACGTCCCGCAACACACACTGGAGCACTGGACTGAGCACCCAAGGTCCCAATGAGGAGCAGAAGGAGGGAGAACATGAACAAAGAAGTCGGGACCTCGAGGGGTGCACCCACCCACTGAGACAGTGGAGCTAATCTATTGGGAACTCACCAAGGCCAGCTGGACTGTGACTGAAAAAGCATGGGATAAAACCAGACTCTCTGAACATGGCGAACAATGAGGGCTGATGAGAAGCCAAGGACAATGGCATGGGGTTTTGATCATACTTAATGTGCTGGCTTTGTGGGAGCCTAGCCAGTTTGGATGTTCACCTTCCTAGATATGGATGGAGGGGGGAGGACCTAGGACTTACCACAGGGCAGGGAACCCTGACTGCTCTTTGGACTGGAGAGGGAGGGGGAGAGGAGTGGGGGAGGGGGAGAAGGGTGGGAGGAGGGGGAGGGAAATAGGAGGCTGGAAGGAGGCGGAAACTTGTTTTTTTTCCTTTTCTCAATAAAAAAAGAGTAAAAAAATAAGCAAAAAAATAAACAAATAAATAACCTTGTCTGTAGTGAGCTGCGTGAAGCCACATCTGATAATCAGCTCCTAATTATGCCTAAGACCTGACTTATCCTATTATCACACAATGATCATCAGCTGCTTGCATATGCATGGGCCTATGGGCAGTGCCCACCTGGCAATCCGGGATTGGCAGCCCATGCAAACTTAAGGGCTGGGAGAGGTTTGCCCGGAGAGAGAGAGAAAGTGAATAAAGTCCTGGAATAAACTGCAGTGAGAAGAGCTCCGGTGTGTCATGCATTATCCTTGCTGGACGAGGGTAGAGATGTGACATTTGTCCTCTTAGATAAAGATTCAGTGCTTTGGAGAATGTTGGCCCCAAATTACTTTATAATTTTTTTCCTGTGTTTTGTGGTTTTTTTTTTCTTGTTTTGGCACTGTTGTAGGAGCTGCGGGCCTCTTCCCACAGCCCGGCTCCTGGCCGCCTGGCTAGCTTATGCCCCAAAATAACAACACACAACTGTATTCATTTAAACACTGCTTGGCCCACTAACTCTAGCCCTTACAGGCTAATTCTCATATCCTGATCAACCCATCTCTAATAATCTGTGTAGCATCAATCTTACTGGGAAAGATTCAGCATGTCTGACCTGGTGGCTTGCTTCATCATGTCTGCCCGGGAGAGGGGAGCATGGCGTCTGAGCTCACTTCCTCTTCCTCCCAGCATTCTGTTCTGTTTACTCCACCCACCTATTTTCTAACCTATCAGGGCCAAGCAGTTTCTTTATTTTTTAACCAATGACCTTCCTCCATCATGGCACCAGGCCATATCCTCATGTCCTCTACTGTTTGTTCTGCTACTAATTTCTTGAATGTCCTAGAATATCCTTGTCTTTTCTTGTGCTTTGGTCTTAAGCTTCTGAGAAGCTCAAAATAACCAACATCGCTCATCCTTTGTATGCTTAAGTTGTATGATCTCTACTTTATCATTGCAAGGTAGCACTTTCTATCCCATGTTTTCGTATCAGGTCCTCGAATACATGATTTTGATGAAATGAACCTCCAGAGTACATTAGGAGACTTGCTCATTTCCCCATAGATTTTTAACTTGGCACTATGGCAACATGTTCCTGTTATTATTGTCTTTCTCTCACAAAACAGAAAATGAAACAAATATTTTAAAATCATCTTGATGAGACATAAGCAGTAATCAGTAAAGATTCGCCCCACATGCCTTTTTTTTTTGTAACACCCAAGGTTAACTATTTCAGATGGAAGAAAAATTCCACAAACTCACATCATTTAAAGATGTGACTAGGCTTCACCCAAAAACAGCCAGCAGTCCCCATACAGGGATGTGATACTGGAGAACTATAGCCACACTGTCTCCATCCGTGAGACCACTTTCTGTGTAATGCAGAAAAACATTGTAACATTGTATATCCTTCCTTCCTTCTTTCCTTTCTTCCTCCCTTTCTCCTCCACTCCTTCCCTCCCTCCTTCCCTTCCTTCCTTCACTTCCTTTCTTGGTTTTTCAAGCAGGGTTTCTCTGTGCAAAAGCTCTAGCTGTCCTGGAACTATCTCTGTAGACCAGGCTGGCCTTGAACTCATAGTGATCCACCTGTCTCTGCCTCCTGAGTGCTGGCATTAAAGGTGTGCATCACCTAAAGATTAGATTTGAACAAGAGACACCCCTTGATTAGAAGAAGTAATGTTTAATCAAACAGCATGGCAATTCAATCTAAACTAACTTTAAAACTGACAAATGCTTTTCATTTGATCAGATGTAACTTACGATAAGGGAACCTCCCAAAAATTAGGGTTGGAGTAGATTTTGTTTTTGTCTTTTTAGGAAAACAAAGGCATCTAGGTAAGGAATCTGAAGACCACTGGACAAATGAGACATCTAAAGAATAGGAAAAATCATCCATAAAATATGTACCAAGAAAAATAGCAAATTGGCCTCTTGGTATATCACATTTCCAACAAGATAAAATTTCATAAATCTTCCCAAATATTTGTTTCTGGTATTCTCAACAAACATACAATGCAAGTGGTCTTTTTATAGTCCCAGTTCAATTAAAAACTAAAGCTGGGGGGGAAAAGGTTGCATCACCGCTGCCTGGCTTTGGTATATTATTTTAATTATGAAAGCATCTGGGCACTTTGTATAGTTTAATACTTTATTGGGTATTAGAAGATTGTGTGTGTGTGTGTGTGTGTGTGTGTGTGTGTGTGTGTGTATGCTTGCATGTGCGAGAATCATATGACTAATGTGTGTGTGCAAGTCAGAAGACAACATTCGGTCAGTCCTGGACTTTCACCTTGTTTGAGACAGGGTTTCGCTCTCTCTGTCTGTCTGTCTGTCTGTCTGTGTCTGTCTGTCTCTCTCTCTGTCTGTCTCTGTCTGTCTCTCTCTCCCTCTCTCTCTTTCTCTCTCTCTGTCTCTGTCTCTGTCTCTCTCTCTGACACACACATCAGGCTAACTGGCCTGCAATTTTCCAAGAATTTTCACGTCTCCCATTTCTCCATAGTAGTCCTGATCTGGGATTACAGCTCACAACACACACACACCTGAGGATTGCAGGATTCAACCTCGGGTCCTCAGGCTTGTTCAGCGAGTGCTTTTACCCACTGACCCATTTCCCCAGCCCTGAAGATATTTCTGTTCATTTCTCTATTGAGATGTTTCAGGGACCTCATGTTTCACCCGTATTAGAAGACATGACTTCTGGGCTGCCTGCCTATGTCCTTAACTATTTCTGTTAACAGGGTATTGTATGAACAAGCCAGAGGTGACCTTGAAACTGCAGCAAGGAGAGGAACCATGGCTACTGAGGGAAATGACTTAAGTCAGTGAGATAACTTGTCTACTGTGTAGATGAACACTGAACATACTAAATGCCTTAGCTAATTAGAAACTGGCAGTCTCAATAACTTTGTTCCCCACTATGTGCACTTATTATACATAGGGACATTTTTATACAAATATGCAATATCTTTAAACATTTCCCCCCAAACTCATCAACCCTCCCCTTCCTAGTCATCTGTTAATAAGATTTTGGAACTACAAAAGAGTGAAAAAACATTTGCCTTTCTGAGACTAATTATCTTAGTATAATCCTCTCTCAGTTGCCTCCATTTTCCTGTAAATGATGTAACTTCTTTTTTTGTAGCAGAAAAAAATGCAGTGTGTGTATATGTATGTATGTGTGTGTGTATAAACATATACATAGGCCACAGTGGCTGAACTGGTTTACATTTCCCAGCAATGTTGAAGAGTGCCCTTCTGTCCACATTTTTCCTGAATTTCTTGAGTTTTTCCCTCCGTCCCTCCTTCCCTCCCTCCCTCCCTCTTTTCTTTCTTTCTTTCTGGTTTTTCAAGGCAGGTTTCCCTGTGTAGCCCTGGCTCCCAGACTTGCTCTGCTCAGAAAGAATCCATTACTTGTAGACTCTGCTTTCCTCTGTTATCACCAGTTTCCAGCACTTGTAGACTCTGCTTTCCTCTGTTATCACCAGTTTCCAGCAAACGTCTCAGATGTGGGTTCACAGTTTCTCCTATGTGTAAACTTCTGTTTAGTAGCAATTAGGGTACTGTAGTAATGTTATGCTAAAATCACCAGTGACTATAGGTAATGTCATTTGCTCTTCTGTCAATCCTTATCAGTTTTGAAGGGTGCATGGAAAGATGTAGATTGATTCTACATTGGAAATCAAAAGTATATCTTATCATAATCATAGTCTTCCCTTTCCTCCACACCAGACCTTTCTGTGTAGCACAAATAACCAAAACTCAGAGACGGATATTGGGGTTCAACCTGAAGATAAGGAAAGCAAAGCAGCCTCTAGAGAGCTCTTACCTCTATGAAATCTTCAGACTGAAAGAGAGAGAGAGTTCCTGTCTCCTCTGCCTTATATTCCTCTCTAGTGCTGGGATTAAAGGCATGCACCCGCCCCAGCCTCTATGGCTGACTAATGTGGCTGGGATGAAAGGTGTGTGCCAGCACTGCCAGGCTTACATGGCTGACTGGTGTGGCTGCTTGCATTCTGATCTTCATTAAACAGAATGAACCGCCGCTACATTTCTGTAAGTTTTACTTTTGATCACAAACTCACATAATAGAATAGTGTCCATGCAGTCATTCTCATTCCTGACAGCTGGACAAAAGAGGACCACAGTGAATTATCCTAGGATTTTTGTAGCAAGGTATTATTTTATAAGCGATGTGCTAGTGTCTATGTGGGAAGATTAATTTGTCTTATTTCTAGAACATTAGACAACTGACCACTTGAATGGCAAGAGTCAAGAAAGGTAACCTAAATATCTCTGGGAAGCTGTATTCACCAATAACAAAATGCTGACTGAGGAACAAGGTAATGTTAACAGCAAAACCACTTAACTTGGACATCAATTCTTTCCGTCCACAAAAACACTGTGAGTGTGACTCAGAGCAAAATTCTAGCAGCATTTCAGAATTTGTTAGTAGGAAAAAATTCTCAAGAAAAAATCCTAATGAACCTGGGCAGTGGTGGCCTATGCCTTTAAAAACAGAATTTAGGAGGCAGGGGTAGGTGAATCTTTGAGTTTGAGGCCAGCCTGGTCTACAGAGTGAGTTCCAGGACAGCCAAAACAGCCAAGGCTACAAAGAGAAGCCCTGATTTGGGGGTGGGGGAGGAAAGAACATCAAAACACAAAATCATAATGAATCTAACGCCTATGGGAAAATGATTCCTCAACATTAAACGTGAGAAAATTCTTACTAGAGAGAAAAGTGAAGTTTTAAAAATAAGGCTACAAGCAATGTTCATGAAACACCCGGTCAACATGAAAAGGTCCAGGCTACAGAACAGATGTTTTAATACAATGTATGTCTGGGTGCCATCCTGGGAAAAAAAAGATGAGTAAGCCACAAAATAGGGAGAGCACAGAGCACACATGCTGTGAATCCAATAAACACGAGAGACTGTACTGTGCCGGCTCATCCCTTTTGTTCCTCAGACAGCTGTCTCTGAAGATAATCATTTGTGCATTAAGTCCACTGCTTCCAAACATGATGATATGCATTTGAAACACTGTGACCCTAATGAAGTTGAAAAAAAAATCAGGAGTAAATTTTCTCTGACAACTTCAGAAAACTCATAAAAATGAAAAATACAAAACAAAATTGGCCATATCAAGCCATGCTAAACAAGCATTGGATGATATTCCATACCCATGCATGAAAAAACCTCTCAAGCAACAGGTCTACAGCAAAGCAGCTTCAGTACAGCAAAGAGTTGGCTCCACTGCAGCTAGCATCATGCTTTCAAAAAGATATTCTCTCTCTCTTTCTCTCTCTCTCTCTGTCTCTGTCTCTGTCTCTCTCTCCCTCTGCTCTGTGTGTGTGTGTGTGTATACATGCTACAAAGGTACATGCCGGTGCCTGCAGAGGGCAGATGAGGGCCCTGGAGTTCAAGTTACAAGCAATTGTGAGCTGCCCAGTATGGGTACTGAGAACCAAACTCTGGTCCTTTGAAAGAGCAGCAAGAACTCTTAAGCACTGAGCTGTCTCTCCAGTCCCTGACCACCATACTCACTTACACAGAGATGCCTCCTCGCTCAAATCAGGAAGGATGCGAGGATGCTCTCTCATCTCTGCTTCTCAAAGTCCCATTAAAGGGAATAAAAGATGTAATTCTAAAAGACGCATTGGTCTTGAAGGTTTGAAGGGTTCTTACCAGCCCATCCAGCTGCCAGTTAAGTTGAGAGACAAAGTACTGAGGCAAGAAGGTAGAGAACTATTCTAAAACTTGGCTACAGGAGCCGAGGGCTCTCCTCAAAGCTGATGGGAGTGGTCTGGTGAGAGTGACCAGCAGAGATTCACATAGCAGCTACAATGGGTGATGCTCTTTTAATATATATTATGTAGGCCTGAGATGTTCCTGATATTTTTTGCAAGTTCTTGGAGGAAGGATTGTCATTTCTTCAAGCTATGTCTGTCACCAGTTTGCAAGTATTGTGTGATGGACAGGCCGGGGTAAAGCACGTGCCTTCCTGAGCGCCTCCTGCTGTTACATAAGTGTGAACCATCACACTGCAGACTCACCTGTCTTGCAGGGCATGAAACTCTGTTATACTTGGCCCAGGTCTCCCACTGTTAGAGGTCAAGGTTCTACAGTCTTGAGGGGTTCGTGTCAGTCCTTCTGACCTGATTATTTACTACTCGATGGGGAACCCACAAGGGGAAAAGGGAGCAATGGAGAGGGAGAATCCAACCTGATGGGACTTGAATATAGGCCTGTCTTCTAAACCTTATGTGATTTAGTAGTTAAAGAATTTAAAGGCAAAGTAAATGAGTGCCCTCTAAATAACACTTCTCAATTAAGAAGTAATTGGAATAAGCTGGAATTTTAGTTCCCAGTCCCATACCCCATGCCTACTCAGGTCCACATGGGGAATTAAAGCCCCACATGGTGAAACCAACTCATCTTAAACCACATCATATTCCAAACAATCTGAGAAGGCCTCAGGTCCAAAGACATCCTTGGGACAACTTATATTGTCTTCTTGCAGAGGAGGGTTGCTGACCAAACTGGGTGCCCCGATTCATCCACAGACTGTTTCTGTTCTCAAGAATACCTTGTCTGATGTATTGAAGCGAATCCCTGCCTCCCCAAACACTATTCTATGGAGGAGAATAACAGAACTAGGCTGAAGAGACAGCTCAGTTGAAAAGAGATCTGCATGAACACGAGGACCTGAGCTGGGACTCCAAGCACCCATGTAAACAGCCAGGCACGATGCACAACTACAACCTCAGAGCTTGCTCTTGATGTTTCTATTGCTCTGATAAAGCACCCCAGCCAAAAGCATCGTGGGGAGGAAAGGGTTCGTTCCTTCTTCCGGTTTACAGTCTTTTTATAAAGGGAAGTCAGGGCAGGAAATCAAGGCGGGAACCTAGAGGCAGGAACTGAAGCAGTGGTCATGAAGGAATACTGTTTACTGGTTTGTCTTTACTATACCTGGAAGGACCAGCTGCCCAGCGGTGGCATCATCTACAGTGGGCTGGGCCCTCTCATATCAATCATTAATAAAGAAAATGCTTTCCATAGACTTGTTTACAGACCAATCTGATTTGCTCAATTGAGGTCCCCTCTTCTCAGGTGACTAGCTTGTGTCAAATTGGGGCAGGAGGGTGAAGATGACTAATTTACACAGCACTAGAGGCCAGAAAGAGTCCTCAGAGCTCACTGGGGAGAGTGGGTCTGGATAAAGTAGCTTAAGGTTTACTGTGTGGTCCCATCGCAAAAAATAAAGGGGAGAAGGCAACTGAGGAAGACGCCTCTGCATCAACCGCTGATCTTCACAGACAAACATGCACATGTGAAAGAGGGACCAGCTCTCTCTAGTTACCAGAAAGAGCAATCGTTTTTCCAATACAAAAAAACAGTGTCCTTGTACTTGGAAGGGCATTAGAGAATTTGTGAGAATGTAAAATGGGAAGTTAGTTTATAGAACAATTTGGCAGTTAAATGTTGATTTGCCATTTAGTCCAGCAATTCTCCAGCAATATTCTCAACAAAATGTAATATCCAAACATAAACATCTGTACAGAAGTATTCCTAGTATTGTTTGTACTGGCTGGATGTATGGGACAACTTGACACAAGCTAGAGTTAGAGGAAGGAGCCTCTGCAGTAGATAGCAATTAGCAGAGAAGCCCTCAGCGGGCCAAGGTGAGACAATACTGGAGGTGGGGCAGCAATCTTCATGGAAGAGGGGGCAGAAAGACTCTAAGAGCCAGAGATGGTGAACACCAAAAGAAGTGTTTTCTGGGCACAATAGGGCAGTTGAACATATGAATTCCCAGCCATTGCTCTGGCACACTACAAGACCTTTGCGAGTTCAAGCCAGACAAAAATCCCAGCACAGAAAGAAGGTGGGCACAGAATTCCATTTTGAAGTTTCTTCCTATAAAAAGTTATTAAGATAATTGTGAAAATTGAAATAGATGCTGAAATTCCTGACTCTGATTATTCCACTACAGGTATGTGGAGACAGCTCCTTGTTTCTAAAAGACACATACTTGGGAATAAATGTGTCATGTTTGCCACTCGCAAGAGAAACATGCTCTTTTATACCCCTTAACTTGCATTTATTTTGAAAGAGGACGAGAAGGGGAAGGACAAAACCCAATGCTTACATTTGGGAAAAGAGTGGCAATAACCAAGATTTATTTGTACTATTCTTTAAAAAATTTCTATGGTGTTCCAATTACCGAAACAGAACATTTACAAGCCCCCGAACACACGTACAAAGGAATACTAACTGGACTCAATAGGGTGGTGCATTTTCACATGTGTATATGTATATAAAAACAACAAAGAGGCCATGAATTTGAGAGGGAGTTGGGAGGGACACAGGAGGAGCTGGAGGGAGAGGGAAGGGTGGAAATGATAGAAATATAGCACTCATGTATGAAATTCTCAAAATTTTTATTTATCAAAATATAAAAATAATTAAAAATATTATCAACCATTTACAACTCATTAAGTAAAATGAAGAACCATTAGTCCACATGGATACTAGTAACTGAATATATTTTAAGTTTGATGAGAAACAGATATTTACAGTCACAAATTACTTCCCCATAAAACAATTATTACAAAAGTAAATATAGGGAAAAAACACAGCAGATAATTGCTTTAGTGATCAAAATCAACATCATAATTTTAGGGAAAGTCTAAATTAGAGATTACCTAATAGGACAAAATGAGAAAATTTTCATCTGTAATACTCTTGCCAAGAAATGCATGATTTAATCATAACGAAGCAGAAAATTCAATTCAAGGGCATTACATGAATTCTACCATGAAGATTTAAGGTCATGAAAAGCAAGGAAAGACTGGGCAATGTTCCAGGCTGAAGGGGTCTAGGAAATGTGAGTAACTGGAATCCAGGAGTCTGAAGGGGCAGTTTTTGTTAAAGGACACTGTAGTCAAGACGTCAAACTGGAAAAGAATCTGAGGATTAAATGCAGGTGTATTAGTGTCAGCCGGCTCATTACAAAGGTGACACCAAAGTTATTCAGGTGCTGTTAATTACAAAAATACTAAAATAGTCAAGGACAGTGGGAGATGGCAGCAAGGCTCTTTCAAATGGTCGAGTGGGGTGGGTGGGCACAATTCTTTGACACTTTGCCTAATTTTAAGACTGCTTAGGAGACCATCAAAGACGAACAAGAACTACAAATCAGGGCTTAAAATTGAAGCCAGGTTTGACAGTGATCGGCAGCTGTAATACATTAAAACGTTGACAATGCTGACAGCAGCGGCAGACCAAAGTGACAAAACCAGAAAAGTATCAACACAAAGACGGCACTTCTTCCCACCAGAGTACTTAGTGAGAAACCGGCTCTTAGGGGGTTTTGTATGTAAAACCTGGTAATACTGGTTTAATAATACTTGCAAAATCTGCTAAAACCACCAAAAAACCCCATGTAAACATATTAATTTTCTAATACACATGACAAAAAAGTTTTCTTCACTTTTGTTTTCAAGTCATACATTTAATAGGACAATTAAAATATATAAAGTCTAATAAATATATTATATTTTAGACCATATGTAATAATATATATTATTTGTACAAAATTGTAGGTTTCATTATGACCTTCTTTCTCTGTGTGAGACTTGTATCCCTGGCTGTCCCTGAACTCGGGAGACCTGCCTGCTCTGCTTCTCAAGTGCTGGGGCTGAAGCTGTGTGCCCTCACACACACACAGTGCACGCCCCTTTATCTTCTCAGGTCCTCTCTTCCTCTGGTCCTTCTTCCAAACAGTCCCGATTCTATTGTTATATGCCTTTTCTTTCTTCCTTTTTTTTAAATTCAGCAGATTGTATATTTTTTCTTTAAAATGTCTATATATTCTTGTGATGCTTCTGAGAGTAGATCTTGACCTGGTTTAGTAGCAGATCCAAGGGGAGAAACTCTGCAGAACTCAGATTCAAGCTCGGCAGCAGCTGGAAAGAAAGGGTTATATATCTAAATGCCTATCAGAGACTTCCCAGTTAGTCAAACCCATGCCAGCTGAAGAGTTGAAACTGAACTGGCAGTGTGTATGCGTGACTAGAGTGCACAATCATAACTAAGTTTGACTGCTCACACGTGCACACTTACTATCTCACTGTGAATATCGAAGTGTCTGGGCTGACTCATTTACTCAACAATCGTGCAAAGATAGTGTAACAAGCACAGGAATGATAAGATGAAATGATATAGTCCACTCCCAACAATCACGTGCAGATTATATCACAGAGCCATAGTACTGAAAACAGCATGGCACAGCACACAAACAGGTATGTAGAGGGGTGCAGCAGAAGGCCACATATTTATAGCTACCTGATATTTGACAAGATAACAAAAATATACACTGCAGGAGAAAGAAACATCTTTAACAAAGGGTGATGAGAAACGGATGTCCACAAATGGAAGAACGAAACTAGACTGGTCTCTATCGCCCTGCACAACAACAACTTCAAATGGGTAAAAGACTTCAGTGTAAAACCTGACAGCTGGAAGAAAACAGAGGTAGTACTGGACAAGATACACACTCGCAGGAAAGGACTTTCTGAATAGGATTCAATTTGCTTAGGAACAACTGACAAACTGGGCCTCTTCCATACAGCACTGGAAACAATCAAGTAAGGAGGAAACCTGCGTAACAGGAGAGAATCTTAGTGTGTAGCTGGTAGAGGATTACTGGAGAGTCAAGAAAACCAATCTCAAAAAAGGAACTAAACTCAGGAAAGTATAAAGGGAGCACATGTTGGTGTGGGGAAGGTTGAAAGAACAGCAGGATACAGGGGATAGAAGTAGGAAATGGAATATCAGGGAGGGGCGCCAACTGGGGAGGAGGAAGAAGGTCAATACAGGAGAGGGACAAACACCAAGGTTGGTTGATAAAACCTCAAGGTAGCATATTATATTTACCAGTGTGTGTGTGTGTGTGTGTGTGTGTGTAAAATCTTAAAGGAAGGTATGTCACTAAGGCTGACAGTAACTCCGGTAACAGTCACGAGAAATCTCCTTTGGAATGGTCAGCCAATGGTTGGTTTGTCCAGGTGACTCTCAAAACAACACAGACCACTGATGTAGCCCTTGGTTACCTCTTGGAAGTTGAAGTAAGCCCACATTGCTAAAGACACTGAAAACTTAGGACAAAGGACTAGATGAATTGAACTGGATCTGACCGGAAAGCTTCCTACCTGAGGCCAGCTCTTAGTATCGGAAGATATTATGTAAGCTGCCAAGGGAGGAAAGTTGTCAACATCTCTACTTGGCTGGAAAACCCAAGAACCACAACAGTTGCACAGCTGGACAGGTCACAGACCTTCGAGGAGAACCCTTTACTACCACATATTAAGAAGATACAGTCTCCAAGAGCCTTGTAAACGTCTAACTCTTTATGTCCACTGATATATGTAGCTCTCATCTGTCATAAAGATGTCTCTGTGCAGCACAAGGAGGCTATCACAGACCCACCCCTGGTCAAAACGCAAACAATAAGTGACTATGTGGTACCTTAGCCCTAGAGAGAACATCTGTCACAACTCCTACCCCCAGCGCTCAGGGAATCACGGAAGAGAAGGTGGGAAGAAGGTAAAGCCTAGGGTCCTGACACCCGCTGTGACATGTCCTCTGCATCCATAAATTCCCAACAACATGGTAACCTCCACCAGCTGGCATGCCTACAAGGATGAAGAAAATCCACAAAGGCCCTGTCCTTATTTTATTTTTTCCTGGTCAAATTGACACAATTTATCTGGGAACTACAATTGAGAAAATGCCCCCATCATACTGCCCTATGCAAATCTATGGGGCATTTTCTTGATTAATGACTCAATGTGCATGGTGCTACTGTGGGCAAGTGGCTCTGACCTGTGTAAGAAAGAAGGACGGTCAGTAAGCAGCCTTCCTCCATGGTTTCTGCTTCAGTTTCTGACTCCAGGTTCCTGACTTGCCTCAGTGATAGAAGTGAAAGATGAAAAAAACCCTTTCCTCCCCAAGTTGCCTTTGGTCATGGTCTTTACACAGCAAGAGAAACCCTACCTAAGACAGTCCTACCCTGAGATGAAGAGCTAGGAATCAGTCTTTTTCAAGGACGAGAGCTCATTCTTAAGTGGTTAGTTCTAAACACAGGCAAATACAGGCAACACTAATTGGGCCTCTAGGTTGCATATATCAGAAGAAGAGGTCATGAACTTGAGAGGCGGTGGGGAGCATGGGTGGAGTCACAGTGCAGAGGGAGGTGGGAATGATGCTAATACAGTGTACTTAAATATGAAATTCTCAAAGATAAATGAAACAAACATTTGCTGCATTAAACCATGAAAGGAATATCTTCACATCTTTAATTTTGTGTAAGACAATGATTAATTTAAAAAAATCTATTCAATAAACAAGAAAAATGATGTCACTTAATATTTATAATTTATTTCAGAAATTAGTCAATCTAAACTTAATTCATCAATTTTGGTACATACCTTCTTTAAGTTCTCTATTTATACTTTTTTCCAACTCCTGGTGCATCTGAAATGAGTTGAACATTTATAATGTTTAATAAAATGGAACATTTTTAACTTAGAAATTAATCTTATGGAATGTTACATTTATTTAATTAGTAAGTAGTATCTGCATCAGAATCCTTTAGATCATAAATATCCACATGTAGGTATTTGGATGTTACCCATTCTCTTGTCATTCGAACAGAAAGTTCAGGACACTGCAGAAAAATTGTCATAAGAAGGTGTATGGTCACATTTTAAGCTATAGCTGTAGTCACAACCACATTTAATTTCCAAAACCTAATGTAAGCATTCCTTTTAAGGAAATGGACTGCCTTAGCTGAAGAGTCCAAGAATAAGAATATAAAAATGTAGATTCCAGAAATAAGAACATAAAAATAAAAAATATAAAGTTGTAAGCCTAGGAGAATGAGAACAGACTGTCAGCAGCTTTCTCAACAGCTTAAGGATTAACTATGAACAGGGTTACTCCGCTTTACAGCTCATAGCTCTATTTGCAAGGCTGAAGCGGCCTCTGCAAACTTAGGGTGGCTCTGCAAACTGAGGATCAGCCTTTAGATACCCCGGGCCACTCATGACCAGCCACTGATGTGAGCTGAGGTAACTTTTAAATGACAGGAGGGTCGTGACGTCTGACTTTTTGGTTGTGCATCTTCCCGTACCCTTTCCTGCCAGGGAAAACAATGGACTAGATACGAACACTAGTTTAACTGAAAAACTCTGTTAATGGAAGTTGCAAAGAAGGGCAATCTGTGTCTAAGTTTCACCTCAAGATTGTAAAAATCCCTTTGTTATTGCCTAATGCTTGTTGCTTCTTAATATAAAAAGGTGGTGTTCAAAAGCTGGCCTTTGCCACAGCCTTACAAGTCCATCTCTGGCTGTGGTCTCAGCCAGCTGATAAGCTTTTTGTGCACCATGGAAATTTATTTTTTTAATTTTTAATTTTTTTTCCTGGAATAAAGTTTGCTTCAGGTTTATTAGATTTGGTGGTCTGTCCCCATCTTTGCGTGACCCCCGTGGGCCCAACATTAGCTGCATTCCCTGAACCAGGGAGCAGCTGCTGAAATGAAAGCTCTAGGAACTTCAGTGACTTTTCTCCTTTAGCAAAATTACTATGACATTAGTGTGCACAGGCCAACAAAACAACTCAGGATCATGCATTAAATTAAAAGTGAGAATTTTATCAGAAACTTGAAACCAAAAGGAAAAACGAAATATACTAACCTTGGTCAGGTAGATTTCCATTCTTTTATTTGATGGCTGTAGGCTTGAGGAAGGAATCACTATGTTTTCTCTTGGAATAAGAGTTCTGTTGAATACCAAACTATTATGAAGACCTCCAACGCAAGGACACTCTACAATAGGCCTTGTACTGAGAGAGCTTAGCAGCGATCTGTTCTGCTGTTCCTCCAGGAGCAGCTTCGTGCTGGCCTCCTCCAGCCTCTCATTAGTCCTGTGAAGTCCACAAAAGGCCAATGCTTAGTGTCTCACAGTCCCAGATTGAGTCCTGAGTAAGGGCTGTTTAAAAAGCTGTCATGGGAATACATGCCATTTGCACCTCAACAGGGACTTAGCATGAAAAACCTGTCAGAACGTAAATGCTGAATATTACAGGTTTTAAATTATTCTAAAACGTGCAGGTACTTCTAGAGGGACTCTTTTTTTTTTGGAGACAGATTTTCTCTGTAGTTTTGGAGCCTGCTCTGTAGACCCCAGGCTGGCCTTGAACTCACAGACGTCCTCCTGCCTCTGCCTCCTGAGATTAAAGGCATGCACCACTATCACTACCACCAGGCAAATATTTTTTTATTTTACATACCAATCCAAGTTCCCTCCCCCTTTCCTCCTTCACCACCTTTTCCCATCCACTTTTCAGAGAGGGTGAGGCCTCCCATGGGGAGTCAATAAAGTCTCCCAAATCATTTGAGGCAGGACCAAGACCCTCCCCCCTGTATCTAGAGGGATATTTAACTATCAAGTAATTCTGACAAAGTAGGAGGGAGAGACACGGCTGTTGAGATGTAACCGGTGACAGTTGCCTTCTGGAAGGGCTCTGCTTCCTGGCATCCTGAGGGTGTCATCAGAAACACCCTGTTAAGTGCTCACTGGGAGATGACTGGAGGATCGGCTTCCCTGTGTATAACTGAAACCTTTCACTCCCCCACGAGATGTTTACGTATTTGCTTCCATTACTCAGGATAAACTGAGCACCTGACACCAAGGACTAACTCGGAGCAGCACCAGGAATGCGGCGCTGGGCTGCTGCTTCTGTTCTGCCGTAACACTTCCCTGCATCACTCGACACAGACTAGAAAATCTCTCCATCAGTTTGTTCACAGGAACCTCTAACGGAAACACTAAAGATGACAATCAAAGAAAACTAAGCTATCAAATGCTGAAAGTGCCCAAAGGAGGAATATCGATAGTACCCTTGGGACTACATTGTCTTCTTCCCAAAAGAAAACATCACCAAGTCTGTGAACAGTCCTATTTAAAGGATGTGGAAATATAATTGTATAACAATATAACTGTCTTAACTATAAAGCTTCAAAAACATCTTTCCGGAAGCCCAACAGACCATATCAACTAAGACTAAAATGACAAAGAAGAATATAAACTATGCCCAAGTAACATTTGGGGGTCACCGCCAACATTCCTTCTAGACACGTGTTGCTAGTTAGCACTCCCAGTCTCCCAGTCTTACTGAAAATGTTGCTGCCGAGACAGAGCAGTGAGCTGATTTCCTGAGTGCCAACGTCATGACTTACTTGTTCAGTTTACTTGACAACGATTTTCTAACTCGGAGTTCTTCTTGGTAGAGTTGCTTGTATTTTTCTAGTTCTATTTTATCGAAGTCTTCCTGACTTTTCATTCTGGAGAGCTGGGACTCCAGGTCTTTAATCCGGAGCTCCATCTGACTCCTCACTGAAGCGTTACTGCTCTCCCTCAACTGCTCCAGGTTTTCCTGAGAGGCTGCCTGTGCCTGCAGCAAGCCGGAAGAATGTGCTTTAGGAGTAATTACAAGCCAGTCATTATTCACATGCAAACGAGTGCTGACACTCATCGACTGCATTCCATGTGAACTACAACACACTCAATCTTCATCTTCTCGTTTGTTTTAGTGCTGGGAGTCCAATCCAGGGCCTGGTGCGTGCTAACTGAGCCTGTTACCAATGTGGCGTATCCCCCGTTCTGTATGATAGTACACAAATAATGTGAGAATTCAAGGAACAATAGAATAAGCTCCCAAGTTTAAATCTGGAACTAGATAACTTAACAACTCAAGAGTTTGGTACACTTTGCGCATCAATTTGTTTTCCTTCTAGCAATCTGTTTTATACGAAATAGCTTTAAAAGTCAAATGATTCTCCAATGAGAGATCACGAGTTATAATAATGAAGGACACTCGAACACAGGACACACATGTCCTCGTCTCTCTAGAACCCTGGGGAACAAACCAGAGCAAACACACTATGCACACAGCCAGAACGCATCTGCAGGGAGATGAACCGCACCCATCACAGAAACAGAAACTAACCTGCAGGAAGAGGTTGACCTGTTTTAACTTCTCCACCAAGTCCTGCCTCGCTTGCTCTTCGACCTCCCGCCTATACTGCTGCACCTGACTGTGCTCCACCATATTCTTCTCCATGTGACTTCTGAGGCTTTCTACTTCTTGCTCCAGTTTCCTTTTGTTCTTCTCTAGTTTCACACACTTCTTCTGTATGGTTTTCATCAACAGCAACTCCTGCTGAAGAACCTGATTTTTTCTACCCAAATGTAGACATTTTGAAGATGTGGTTTCCAGTTTTGATGTAAGATCATCAATCTGCAGGAATAAAGTGATACAGTTTGGTAATGAAGAAGGCTGAGAAAATGGCAGCATAAAACCAATCACCAATTTTACCTAAGCTCAGTTGTAATTAACCTGCAATGACTCTTATAATGATGTTTCTTCTTTCTTTTTGGTCTCTCAAGACAGGGTTTTTCTGTGTAGACCTGGCTCTCCTGGAACTCCCTCTGTAGGGAGGCTGGCCTCGAACTCAGAGACCTGCCTGCCTCTGCCTCCTGAGTACTGAGATTAAAAGCATGTGCCCAGTTCATAACGGGGTTTCTAATTACTCGGAAGATAAAGTCAGAGGAGAGTAGCAGTCATAAAACACGCTCCTTAGGACCAGTATTTTGCTAAGCACCACAGCACTCAGGTTAGATGGTTTTCATGGGACTGTCTCCCATCTTTCCTTCTCAAAATGACTCTAGCTCCTTTTGGAAAATCTGCATGGTGGTCCAGTGTGGCTTCGAACAGCAATTCTCCCGCCTCAGCTTACGTAAGCGCTGGGACCAGAGGTGATACCACAGTGCCAGGCTCCTGCACTCTCTACTGAGCCATGAAGTTTTACTTTGTTTTCTGTGCCAAGAAAATGAATCCTAAGAACCAGATACTAGGTTGAGAGAGGATTAGCTGGGACTGGTGGACTGCAGTCCCAGGGCTCAGGAGACTGAGGAGGGAGGACTTTGAGTTCAAGGCTAGCCTTGGCTACATGGCAAGCTCCTAAAGGAAAGATGAAAGGAAAGAAACAGAGAGAATTTGAATCTAAACTCCAAAATCAGCCCCATTCCCAGTGAGAAAAACCAGAAGCTCACGCTTCTTTCTCGTTGGTAAAGGTCCTCAGGTGATCTTATAGCTGTAGTAATGAAAGCCAGAGCAGCGAGTGTCAATGTGCTGAGCTGGCAGGTCCCGTGCCCGAGATTAGAGGCAGATGGAGGGGAGGGAGGCGCACTGGGAAAGAAGTCAAAAGCTTCAATTAAGAAAGAAAATGAACGAACCCTATCTTTACAAGTCTACCTTCATTGTGTCATGGCATCGGCAAGGCAGAAAATGGGCACAGGCTTCTTCTAGACGTGAAGCAAAGTTTCCACGGGAGTGAAACTAAAGCCCCTACTATGCTGCCGTTTGCTATTACCTAAGGCATGGAGCGATATGCAGCCTGCCTGGGAAGTTCTCCCTTGAGAACCCACTTGACTTGGTACTGGCCTAGGAAAGGCATGTAAAACAGCGGGAAACAAGTGCTACTAAGGCCATGGAGAAACTCCCCCAACAGTGCAGGTGACACAGTGCGGCCACTCGGGAAGTACACTGGCAGGGGCAGCTGCTGCCCGATCAGCAGTTTCCACATGACGCCTCAGTTCCTGAGAACTCAAGGAAAAGTGAAAACAGATGCAGGCTATACTTGCCATAGCGATGTTATTAGTACCTGACCAAAGTGGAAGCAATAAGGGATGAAGAGCTAAATCTAATGTGTGTTCTCTCATATGATAGGGCAAGTCTCAGCAACAAGAAGACATTATGTGCAGATGCTTGCTACCACACAGGTGGACTTAACACTGTGTTAAGTCAAAGGAGCCAGCACACACTGACACAGAACGCCAGAACAGGGAGCTATAGGGACAAAGCAAGAAATATTCTTAAGTGATAGAGACTGCACAATTCTATGGATATAATATAGGTGGGATATGTTTACTATATCCCAATAAAGCTGCTACCAACAATCAATCAATAAAAAAAGACTTGGGACTCATGATTTAGGATCACATAATGATGGATTGCAGCCTGGGTTCAAGATTTAAGATCAACAGTACGACTTTTAAATAGAAAATAATACAATTTTCATTAACATCATGTTCATAAAATGAAACAATATAAAACTTCAATGTATCCAGAGATTTATATTACTTAAAATTATTTTTGGGCCCCAAAACTGATTAAAAATTACCTTTTTTATTAGCATATTAACTGGGATATCCATTTCAAATTGACTGTTTTTTATATCTTGATGGAGATTAAGTTCTCTGTTTTCATGTTCACTTAATTCTTTTTTGGTCTTTTTTAAGAGTTCCTTAAATCTGCAAAAGTAAGTGAAGTCTTTTAAGAGTACGTTCAACAGTTATTAAACACACACTAAGTTCTAGCATTCAACAGAGATACATTTGTAAACTGTGACCCTCTCATGTGTACAAAAGTTTATGCTATGTATAGAAGATAGAGCTAATATAACTACAGAATACCTGTAATTATTTATATCCACTTTAGTATATTAGTATAAAGCACTCTTACATATTAGTTGTAACCAAGGAGAAGACATGAATACTCTTTGCTGCCTGTCTGCAGTCTTCTCCAAGGCAAAGCACAAGTCAGCACTGAGGATGTAGCAGAGAGTTTTAGCATCCAATCCCAACAAGTATCAAGGAGATTAGCCAAGGCAGAAAAAAGTGAGATGGGAAAACCAGTTTGTGCAGTTTGAGTAGAGGGAAAACAAAATAGAATGTCAAAGAAAATAGCATATGAAGGCTCAGAGAGATGAGAAGAAATCTAGAAGTCTTGGACAGGAATATCAACAAAATCCAAGAAATGCGAAACTACATTCAGAGAGAGCACAGGGGTGCACACGACACTCAGTGATGGAACTCTAGTGCAGTGTATGCAAGGCCCTGGGGCCCCTCTCTAGCACCCATCCTTTCATATAACCGACACACACAAGACAGTTAAATAAGAAAAAAAAAGTACTGATTAGAATCAGAGAGAAAACTCAAAATCTGTTCTGAACGAACAGAAAAGCAACCATGCTGGTGGCTGCAAAGACTGGAAACTATGTCACTGTAAAAGACGGGTGACATGGGGACCAAAGCAGCAAGCACTGGGCTTGCATGGTCTGCACCAGGCCCTCTGTGTAATACCACAGCTTTCAGTTTAATATTTTCATGGGGCTCCTGAGTGCGTGAAAGAGTGGGTCTCTGATTCTTGTGCCTTCTCTTGGGCTCTTGCCAACTTTGATGTGATGGTATTTGTTTTATCTTACTATATTTTATTTTGTTACACATTGTTGTTATTTCTTAGAAGTCTGTTCTTTTCTAACGACAGACAAAAGGGAGTGGATCGGATTGGGAGGGGAAGGTGGGAAAGAATTGGGAGGAGTAGAGGGAGGGGAAACTGTAATCAGGATATAGGATATGAGAAAAGACTCTGTTTTCAATAAAGGGGGCTGGTAACAGAAACACAAATGCTCACTTCACTGTATTTAAGTCATTTGTCTACGGCTGTAAGCATAAGACATACAGTCAGCTCTCTGTACTTGTGGGTTCCACATCTAAAAAACTTTGCCTGGAAAATTCTGAAAAAGGAAAAACTGCACTTACACCGAACACACGCAAATCCTTGTCCTTTTCCTTATTCCCCAAACAACATAGTATTTCAATTGCTTAATTAACATTTACACTTTATTTGGAATTTGAAGTGATTTAGAGAAGAAAACAGTATATTGGAGGTTGAGAACAGGTTAAATGCAAATAGTACACTATTTAAGGGTGTGCGAATCCACGGGTTCTGCCATCTGAAGGAGTCCTAGACTCCATCTCCTACACGTACCATAGCAGAGACTTACTGGTGTACAAAAAGCCCTGCCTCCTCATTTAGGCCGGTGGATGTCCAATGGGAAACTTAAAGCACACACAAGCTTGGCCTTTGTTCTTAATCCTTTTTCGACCCTGAAATGTGAATCACATTCTTGCTCAAATCTGAGGACCTACTAGTCATTTAAGAGGAGTTTACCTACAGCTAGCTGGAAATCCTCCTTCTTTAAGACTAAAGACACAAAGATACGAGTAATAAGATATTTTTAAGGTGTTCAGGGACAAGATAATTAGCAGACTGTCAAATATCAACGTTTACAGTGTCACATTCCATGCCACTGGCGTGACACCTGAAATCTCGCCACTACTCTGAACCCCTGAACCCATCTTCCCTTGCAGACTTGACCTCTTCTCTGATTCACCGCAGTGAGCCTGGATTCTAGGATAGCAGACATTATCCAGAAACACCACGGCAACAATTAAAGCTATTTCTAGACAGCAGCCACCTTACTGATAAGAATCCCCAAGGGACCCATCAGGAAATAACATGTACACATTCCTCTAAAACAATCCGGGCTGGTGCTCTTCTCTGTGTCCTGAGTGCAGGGTACCCCAACTTTCCCCAGTATTAGTATTCCAAACAAACTCCTGCCCTGTGGTCACTGTTGTTTTTTTAACCTTTTAATCAGCTGGAAAGAGGAGCTAAGCTGGCCTCTTGGGGACCCCCAGCGTCAGGCCTCTGTCTAGATTCCGGTAGCAGTACCAAGGGATGACTATATAGTATTACGTATGTGTGCGTATGCATTTAAAATTGTTTAAATAGAAGCTCAATATCATGTTAACCTTATATACATATTAGAGATGCCCATGGAACAACAATTTATCTCCATGATAAACTTTTGTAATTAAAAAGAGAAAGAAAATGTTATATAAAGATAGTTTCTGATATAGTTAAAGAAAAACACAAATAGGTTTTTAAGATATCAAAATGTCTAAATGGTGAAGGGAAGGATACTACAAAGGCAGGAAAAAGATCAAAAGCGTGTTCAAAAATGAAACTTCAGCTAGGTGGCGGTGGTGCACACCTTTAATCCCAGCATTCAGGAGGCAGAGGCAGGTGGATCTTGTTAGTTCAAGGCTAGCCTGCTCTACAGAGTGAGTTTCAAGACAGCCAGAGCTACACACAAAAAAACTCTGCCTCAGAATACCAAAAATAAAAATATAAAAATAAAAAAGAAAGAAACTTCAAGGTTGAAGAGTTCAGTTGACATTATATGCCAAAAGCATTTACCATTGTCTTAAGAAAATTTAAAGAGTAATTGCAATATTTTAGCAATCAAAAAACTTTAGTCTTTACCAATATGTTTCTGAGGTAAATTTTAAAGTAATAATGAGAATGCAGATAGGAAATGCATTTGTATTTAGGCTTCAGTTAAAGCAATAGAGAAAGGCCGAGGAGACTGAAATATTAAACCTTACTCCCTCAGTTCTTCCTCTAATGCATCGTTTCTCTTCTGTTCCTGCTCCAAAGTACACTCCAGAGATTCCTTCACCTCAGCAAGTTTCTTCAGTTTTTCTTTGTCATCTTCAGACTTTGAAAATAATTTTGAAAGAAAATAATTAGTAAAGGATTATTTCTTTTGTGTGACTGTTAGGGGTGGTGTGTGTGTGTGTGTGTGTCTCACCATGTGAGTCCCAGGGAACCCCTCAGGTTGTCTGGCTACCTGGACAAGTGCCTTTTTCTGATGAGCCATCTCACTGGTCCCAAGAAAAGAATTTTAAAATCTAAAGCCCAATTCTTTAAAAAAGTATATTATCCTGCAGGAGTCCATGCATATTGTGTTTATACAGATCTATAAACCGGATACCAATGTGTACTACATTGGTTAATTTTGACTGTCAACTTGACTGCATAAAGAGCTAACCAGGGATTAGTGAATCTGAGTGTATCTGTGATGACCTGCCAGAGACAATCAACTCAAACTATGAAGGCTACATCAGGTGGTGATAAGAAGAGAGAAGAGGGTCAGGACAGGTATGTCTCGGAGGCCCTATCTCGCCATGACCTCTTCTTGTCTGCCCCTTGCTCTGTGTTCACGTGCTCTGACTGCCATGATGTTCTGCTTACAACTGGCCCAGAAACACGGAGTCAAGTAACCACAGGCTACACTCTCTGAAACAGATTTGTGCATGCCAAGCATCTGGTCACAGAAGGCATAAAAGGAACACGAAGACAGATATTTGATACAGCTCAAACCAAGTTATGCTTTCATCATTATCCTCTCTGGAATTTCAGCTGCCAATTATTTTAAATAAGTTTTTATACATAAGTGTACCATGAATAACTAGAGAAGTTAGAGGCTACTGACTGGATTGGCTAAAAGTAGTCTCTCAGCAATTTTTGTTTATATTTATTTATTTGGGGTGTGTGTGTGTGTGTGTGTGTGTGTGTGTGTGTGTACAGCGTTCAGGAGTTAGTTCTCTCCTTTTACCATACAGAGATTCCAGGGAGCAAACTCAGGCTAGGCTTGGAGCCCAGGCGTATACCTGCCGAGTTCATCACGCAGTTCTTAGGTTTGTTTGTTGTCAGTTTGCTTTATTTTGCTTGTTTTAAAGTTTTTCAGAGAGACCAATGGTTATCCTAGGCTAGCTTGAAACTGACTAAGCAGCCCAAGCTGGCTTTAAACTTTTGGCAATCCTCCACCTTCAGTCTCCAAAATGCTGGGATTACAAGTCTTTCCCTCCATCAAAGAAAATAAAGAAAACATAAACTAGGCATAATGGCACACACCTTTAATCCCTGCACCTGAGAGGCAGAGGCAGGCAGATCTCTGTGAGTTCAAGACTAGCTTGGTCTACAGAGGGAGTTTAGGACACCCAGGGCTACATAGTGAGGCCCTGTCTCAAAAAAACAAAACAAGTCAGGCAGTGGTGGCACAGGCCTTTAATCCCAGTACTTAAGAGACAGAAACAGGTAGAGCTCTGAGTTAGAAGCCAGCCTGGTCTACAGAAGTAGTCGGTTCCAGGAAAGCCAGGCCTGTTACACAGAGAAACCCTGCCTCAAATCAATCAATCAATCAAAAAACAAAAAGAACTCCATAAAACAAATTTAAATTTGTATTCTTAATACATTTCTTTACAGCTCCTATATAGCAGGATTTCTTTCAACAGTTTCATTTTTGTAGATTCCCCATCAACATATTATCATGTTAGGAAATATTAAATTAGGAAATAAAATTGGATAGTTTATATGAAATCTAGATAGAAACTACTTTTTGACATTTCTTTGGCCCCAGAAAGAAGAATCAACATAAATAATCTAGACTACCTGGCCCATGGCCCTTGGGATGGACCGCACAGTATTGAAGTCAGTAGTGAGAGTGACTTGGATTGGGTGTCCAATGCATCTACCTTGTGATCTTTTCTAGCATTAACTTTGCTTTGTTTTTGGTTTTATTTTGTTTTAATTCAAAGTGGAAAAGAGTTCAGTGGGGGTGGGGGACGGGGCACTTGTATCATGATTTAGTATCCATTTTTGATTAATACAAATTATAAGTGATTCATTTTCAAAATCTCAGTGAAAGTCTTTGATTACTAAAAAAAAAATCAGAAGACTAGATCAAATCACTTAAATTTCTTAGAATTTAAAAATGACTGTAAAGTACGAGTTTGGCAACACTGTCAATGTCCATAGTAATATTACATCCATTAACCAAAGGTCCATCAATGGACGGATGTGTAAACAAGGTGTGGTATGTATAAAGCATTAGTCCTGAAATCATTAATTCACGAACTCAGCCAACTTCCCTATAGAGAGAAGGACTTGCATGTGAGGGGCAAACAGTGGGCATAGAACACAACACCGAGACTTTGCACACTGCCCACCGTGTTCAGTTACTACAGAGGACTGTCTTCTATGTCCCCATGGGGCAACTACAGGGCAGAGAGACCATCCGTTCTTAACATCAGAGAATCCAGGAAGAGAATCACTTACCAAATTCACACTTGACAGGTTTTCCTGAAGTTGCTCAATTTTATCCGACTGGTTTTTTATTGTAATTTTAAAGTTGGAGTTTTCAAGTTCAAGCCTAAAATTGTATTTTAAAATAATTATATTTATGAAGCAATTAAAAAAAATCACATATTTTCTGAAAATCAATTGAGTCACTATATAAATTCTTAAGGGTCTGAAACGCAAATGATTGGGTTACTATAACTTCTCTAGGTGTGGATCAGGAGTCAAACCCAGATCCTCATGCACAGGCAACCCCCCTAACTGCATCCCTACTCAAAGGTGTGCACTCCAGGGAACCTAGAGGTGAGACGGGCCTGGTCAGAGACTGCTGTCAGAACTGACACAGCTGCCACAAAACTCTGAGTCACAGCTGCCACCCTGCACTGCTGTTTGCTGTATAAACACTGAGTCACAGCTGCCACCCTGCACTGCTGTTTGCTGTATAAACACTGGAGTCACAGCTGCCACCCTGCACTGCTATTTGCTGTATAAACTCTGAGTCACAGCTGCCACCCTGCACTGCTGTTTGCTGTATAAACTCTGAGTCACAGCTGCCACCCTGCACTGCTATTTGCTGTATAAACACTGAGTCACAGCTGCCACCCTGCACTGCTATTTGCTGTATAAACTCTGAGTCACAGCTGCCACCCTGCACTGCTATTTGCTGTATAAACTCTGAGTCACAGCTGCCGCACTGCACTGCTATTTGCTGTATAAACACTGGAGTCACAGCTGCCACCCTGCACTGCTATTTGCTGTATAAACACTGGAGTCACAGCTGCCACCCTGCACTGCTGTTTGCTGTATAAACACTGAGTCACAGCTGCCACCCTGCACTGCTATTTGCTGTATAAACACTGGGTCACAGCTGCCACCCTGCACTGCTATTTGCTGTATAAACACTGGAGTCACAGCTGCCACCCTGCACTGCTATTTGCTGTATAAACTCTGAGTCACAGCTGCCGCACTGCACTGCTATTTGCTGTATAAACACTGGAGTCACAGCTGCCACCCTGCACTGCTGTTTGCTGTATAAACACTGAGTCACAGCTGCCACCCTGCACTGCTGTTTGCTGTATAAACACTGAGTCACAGCTGCCACCTGCACTGATAATTTGTTTTATAAACACCGGAGTCATGCTGTTTAAACTGTACTTTTGTAGGTGGTCTTGCATCTTCTCAGTATGTTGTACAGCCTCTCTGTGTTGATCCTGTGCTTCTTGCAACTGGAATAAAGAATAAAACAAACCTTTACTAATACGATATTCTAAATCTGCACAACTCATTCCCTGATCTACAGTGTTCATGTGCACTTCTCTGCAGTGAACGCAAATTTGACTGAGTTGCTGCTACAGGGATCTTAATTCTCTCAAAAACTAAAGTGTTACCTGCCCCCCCCCCTTTTTTTACAGAAAAGTTTACCAACATCTGCTCTGTGACAGACAGTCCATTTGTAAATCATAATCTACTATGCCTGCTCGATCAGCCAGCAAAGTCTTCAACTGTATCCTACTGGATATGCAAACTGACCACATGGCTGAAACCAAGAAAAGAGGGAATTTCTGATAGAATTGCCATTTTAAAAGTTCTTAGCCGGGCGGTGGTGGCGCACACCTTTAATCCCAGCACTTGGGAGGCAGAGGCAGGTGGATCTCTGTGAGTTCGAGGCCAGCCTGGTCTACAAGAGCTAGTTCCAGGACAGGCTCCAAAACCACAGAGAAACCCTGTCTCGAAAAAACAAACAAACAAACAAAAAAGTTCTTATGCACAGGTGTTATGAATCCACATATCTATAAACTGCCACAGCTCTGCCAGTTGTGATGAACATGGTGTTTAATGGCAGCTGACAGTCTTATGAAAGTTTCAGTGGAGGTATATCTATACAGAAGTCAGAACACTGTTACAGGGCATGATTTACTGGAAAACATGTTTCTAGTTGTGATGTGGCTCAGTCTTAGCACACACCTTTAATCCAAGAGCTTTCTGTTTGAATATTGTAAACAGGATTAAATCAAGTCAACCATAGGTCAAGAGGCAGAGCAAGCAAAGGAAGTGAAAATAGGATTATGAAGAAAAAAACCAATAGAGAGGAAGAGGGACCAGGAGGACAGAGAGAGAGACACACACAGAAAGTGTGAGGGAGGGACACTGACATCAGAAGAGAAATGGGGTCTTTTTTGGGGATGCTGGCTGAGGAGCAAGGCCTAGTGGATGCTTTCTCTGTCTTTGAACTTTCACCCCAGCATCTGGCTTTACTTTATTAATAAAATTGATTGATTGAGAGTTTGATTAAAAACAACAGAATGCTTGGGTCCAAAGCTTCTCCTCACCAGCTGTTAGATGTATAGATTCTGAGCAAATGAACTTCTTGTATCTTAGTTTCTTCCTCTGTGAAAAGGAAATAATCCTATCCATATCAATGGACTACTGAAAAGATTAGTTAGGGAATATGAAAAAAGCACTTGAACTGAACATGGCAGCGAGTTAGAATTTAGGCGGGTGCTATGGCAACCACAAAAGAGGTCATTTAGGCACACTGTATTGGCTCATTCCTTGTGTAACCGATTGTGGCAGGAAGTGGAGAGTGAGACCCATACTACATCTCTAGTACTTCCTGCAACTTCCAGAAATATCCCGAGCCACCAGCAACTGTGCATGTGGAATACTTTTTAGCTTCTTTTTATTCCATACTGCTCAGCTGGCAAGGATCATACAGTGCGGTGCAGACAGTGTTTCCTGGTGTAGGCAGTAATGGCCTGACAGTCAGCTGAAATATGGGGCTCTATTGATAAACTGAGGGTCCTAAGTTCACTCCTCCCGAGAACGTTGGGTTGCTTGATCCAGTACTCTAATGATACATGAAGGTTTTGCAGTACAGGATACCAGAAAAGTTGTGGACAGAGCTTTGCAGTTGGTCAGCTTCTACAGACGTATAGATCCTGACCCTGTCTATATAATGAAAGAAGACAAATGCAGTTATTTTTTTTCCTCAGAATGAGAAAAAAATGTTTGATAGAACATTTCTCCTCTATTAAATTATGTGCTTTCTGCTTCATATGCAATTCCTTAAAATATATTTACAATAAGAGCCTTATTATAGAGGCTAGGTATATAACTCAGTTGGTAAAGTGCTTGCCTGGGTTAGAGCCTCAGCAATACATAAACCAGGCATGGTGGCATTTGTCTATGTATAACTGTAGCACTTGAGAGGTGGAGGTAGGAGGATCCGAAGTTCAAAGCTATCCTCAGCTATGTAATAGTTTGAAGCCATGCTAGGATACCAGGCCACGTCTAAAAAAAGAAAGAAAAAGAAAAAAGACTGGGGGTGGTGGCTCACTCCTTTAATCCCAGCACTCAGGAGGCAGAGGCAGGTGAATCCCTGTGAGTTCGAGGCCAGCCTGGTCTACAAGAGCTAGTTGCTAGGACTGTTCCACAAGGAAAGCCTGTCTTGAAAAACCAAAAAAAAAAAAAAAAAAAAAAAAGTCATCACCTTAATGCCTCAAAAGAAGTAATATCTGGGCTGGTATGAAATACTTAATGACTACTAAGCAAAAATATTTTCAATTTATTCGATGTACACATATCAGCTCTCAACCCTTTAAGTTAATTTATATCCCAATAAGATGACAGCTCATACACATAACAAAAATAAAAGAAACCAACCAAAGAAGCAAAAGCCTATTAAGAGTAATGGAAAATCAGGATGTCAGACTGAGGTAAATGGAGTCAGAGTCAGGAAATGCTTCATGAAGATGGTAATTGTGAGTCAGTTCTAAATTGAATGAGGTGGAAAGAATAAAAACTGGGACGATGAAAAGGCAGCGCGAGTAAAGCTGTACAGCTGGTGTGGCCAGCCTCGTTAACTAAGATGCTCAACCCCACAGCAGCCTAGAAATGGGAAGTGCCCTGCTAGTGACGGCTCATTACCCGATAGTGGGAAAATATGGAGGGCTGACAACTTCATGCTGAGAAACAGTCATTCAGAACGACTAAACACCACATGAAATAAAATGCTCAGAAAAAAAGAAATTATATCTAGACAGAGAGATGGACTGGTAGATCTGGGGAAGACGGAAGGATTAGGGTGACAAGAAGCTCATGGTTTATTTTAAGATGATGAAAACGTTCTAATTGATTGTGATGACTATGTAAATCTGTCAATAGCCTAAGAGATGCCATTTTTTTTTTTACTTTAAGTAGTGAGCTATGCATTATATGTTCATTATAGCTCAATAATGCTCTTCTGTTTGAAAAACTCCAATGGCATGCCAGGTGTACTGGGCCTGCTTATAACCGCAGCACTCGAAGGGAGGAGGCAGGGGAAGGCTGTAAACTGAGGAGAGCCTGCTCTAAGCAGCTACTCCTAGACCAGCTGGAGCTGTAGGAAGATTCTAAAACAAACAAACACACAGAGAAACAGATGGCAGAATCTAGACGCTGGTTTTCATTCTGTTTGAAAAAGAGTACTATATATGATCTGAGTATTTCCATGTGGTTATATTTCTAAAAGAAAGAAATGCCTAGCTTTGGAGACAGGTTTTAGAACACCCTCAAACATTTGCTTTCTTGTTTCCGGCACAGCGGATAGAGCATAAGGACTCGCACATCCGAGGCAAACACTCCGCCTCTGAGCATGCTCCTCAGCCCTTTAAAAGTTTTCCAGGCTGGCCTCAAATTCTTGCATTGGTCTCCCAAGAGGCTTAGATTACAGGTGTGTTATCACACCTGGCTAACATCTGCATTTTGAGCAACATAAATGGCTTTTCTGTCCAAATTATCCTGATATCTATTAAATGAGTATCAAAGATGCTATATCCACTCACAAAAATGAGGATAAGAAGGAAGCCAATTTTCTGGAACTTTCTATAAACACCATCTCTAGTTTAACCTACTTTGCCTCATCTGCAATAGAAATATCTCTGAGGAAAGATATATAGTTCTCAATTTTTCCCAAGGATAAAAAAGGTTTACAAAAATTGTAAGAAAAAATGGGGCCAGTGAGACTCTGGGAGTCTGAAGGCACTGGCGGCCAATCTGAGGATCTCAGCTGGGTCTCAGGGGCCACATGGAGGAAGGAGGGCAAATACCCTCCCTACCCACGGGCAAGTTGACCTCTGACCTCCACTGGGGTGAGGTAGCATGTTTGGCCTGTTCCCCCACACGAAATAAGTATTTTTTTAAGTCAAAGAAAAAACAAATAGCAGAATAAAACTGGAGATTAAAGAAGTAAGTTCATTATAAAGGTGAAGGCAAATTACAATGAAAACATGAAAGAAAGCTGTCTTCTGGAATTATCCTAAAACTCTTATCATTTTACAGGCTGTACATGAGCAGTAGACACATTAAATTTCATACGTACCTGACTTCTGAGCTGACCTAATTTCTTCTTTAAATCTCGTGCCTCGTCTTCTAAATTACTGCGGTAGCGTGAGGAGACCTCAAGGGAAGCCTCTGACATCGACTGCTTCTTGAGGGTATCAGCCAGTTCCTGCTGGAGCTGCCTCACTACCACCTGGTGAGGTATTCGTTACAGATTTTATAAATCATAACACTGAGTAACACCACTGAGCTCTTCTCCATGCTCTGAAGAAAATCTGCGCATTTGGTAGTGTGTGTATCAGTAAGCCTGGCAGGGATGAATTCCACATTGTGGAACTGTTTTACATATTTTATTTTAATTTACTCATATCTTAAATTTTCATTTTTAACTGATATGTAAAAACATAAAACTGTACATGTCAGCAAGGTATCACATGATATTTTGATACATGTGCCCTTAACAGGTTAGACACAATTATGGCTACTAACATTGATCATTTCTTTAGGCTGAAATCCTTTCTTCAGTAGTCTGAAATATACAGCATATTATTGTTCAGTAGCTCCGCGCTTCCTGTTCTTAACTGTAACAGAGCACGCAGTGACCATGGCCTCCTCCATCACTGTAACCGAGCATGCAGTGACCGCTGCCTCCCATCACTCCTCCCTCTTCTTCTCAACCCAATCTCTGAGAACCACTATTGTATACTGGAGCTTTGAAGAAATCAGTTTTTAAGGTTTTATATTGTAAGTAGGATCACGAGCTCCCTGTGTTCCTGCGCTGGTCTTCAGTTATCAGCCTTTGGTCAAGCACTACAGGATTCTGTCCAGTTGTGGGCAAAGCCAATGTGGATGGACTACTCCATTCCCCTGTAGCACCCGAGGCCACCAAAGGACTGAGGCTCACACAGACATGTGCTGTTGCTAATTCAAAGCTCAACAGTAACCACAGTGTGAGATAGTGTTCATGAAGCTAGACCCTTGGCCACTTGGGCTGACGCTAAGTTGGGTTGTGTGTGATACTCACAGCCACTAAGACCTATGTCCCAGGGTGACCCAGGATCAAACAGGCATCCATCCCTACATACAAGTCTCTGCCTGTTGCCAGGGTAATATCCAAGCCCTGCCTTGCTAGGTATCAAGGTGTGAGACTGTAAGTCTATGTAGCTTAGAATAATCTCAAATTTGAAGTGTCCTGCTCCTGCCTCCTGACTTACAGTTGTGTGTCGCCATGCATGCACACAGAATTCCAAGAAGGCCAACTTTCTCCTAATTCAATTTCCTTCTCAAATCCTTCCAACAGTCTTCCTTCAGAATAAAAGCAAGGCCCTCAGTAAGCTGACGCCAGCTCCCACAACTCTCTCCCCTGCCCACTGCATCTCTGCTGTACATGAATCCTCACACTCTTTAGTTTTCATTAGTTTGGACGTGCAGATTTAATGATAATTAATAAACCACCAGTAACTACATTTATTTCTGTGCTGAACAAAGCTGCATCCTCTAAGATCACAACTGAGCCCTAAGATAGAAACAGGAACCTGTTACTCATTAAAATGTGGAAAATTACAAATGCTGACATGAGAGATTAACATATTTTTGACCCTGTTAAAGTTCACACATCTGTCCCAACTTAGGATTTAATGGAAAGCAGATGTTTTTGGAGTTATGGTCATAAGAATATATAATTTGGGACAAGCATTAAATTCAAGTGACATCAGACAATATTATACCAACAGGAAGATATACAAAGCTACTGAAAGGAAAAAAAACACTACAAAATACAGCATCTCTATTTTAGTTCCCTGATGAAATACAAAGCCACCTGGCCTATGGAATCACAACTGCAAACTCCGCATTTTAGTCATGAAAGTTCCCACTTAACCTGCCTCATCATGGTCCAAAAACTTGGCAAGAAAAAAAAGCATTAAAATTATTTCAGGACTGGGGTGTGTAGGCAGTGCATGTGCAGCATGCCAAAGCCTAGGGCTCAGTTTACAGCACTAAAAATCACAATTTAAAAGCTCATGCCCTCCTAATTATTACTTCAGCAGCATAAAACCGCATTATTAATACCAGTATATAACTAGCAACATTTTTAAGTTAATGTTCTACAATTCCAAAGGTTACACAATGTATCTACTCAAAATAACACATCTGTCAGGTCTAATTGTCCCTTCTTGCTGAGCGGTGGTGGTGTACACCTTTAATCCCAGCACTCGGGAGGCAGAGGCAGGCAGATGTGAGCTCAAGGCCAGCCTGGTCTACAAGAACTAGTTCCATAACAGGCCCCAAAGCTACAGAGACGATGGTGGCGCACGCCTTTAATCCCAGCACTCGGGAGGCAGAGGCAGGCGGATCTCTGTGAGTTCGAGACCAGCCTGGTCTACTGAGCTAGCTCCAGGACAGGCTCCAAAGCCACAGAGAAACCCTGTCTCAAAAAAAACCAAAAAAAAAAAAATAATAATAAAGCTACAGAGAAACCCTGTCTCGAAAGACCAAAGAATTGCCCCTTCTTTCCGGATTTCAAATTCAGTTCTATGTATGTAATTATGATTCTTTCAAAAATGTAAACAAAACTATGGTGCATGTTTTTAAGTACAATGTGATATTTCAAAGCACAAATACAACATGTAACAGTCAATTCTGAGTAATTGACACAATTTACCACATCAAATGTGGATTATCTTTGTTTTGGGAATAAGATCTAAATTATATTTGCCGACACAGATTTGTTTCTAAGGTAATATAACAAATATGATCAATAGATTTTTATAGCCAAGCTAGATTCAACACTCAGTATTAATGAATAGTATTTTGAATATCCCCACGGGATGTTTTAAAAATGTTAATCTTTATTGGGGTTAGAGAGATGGCTCAGCAGTTAAAAGCAATGACTGCTCTTCCAGAGGTCCTGGAATTCCTAGCACACACATGGTAGCTCACAAGCATGTCTAACTCCCATTCCAGGGGATCTGATGCCCTCATCTGGCCTCTGTATGCACTAGGCACACACATGGTGTGCAGACATACATGCAGGCACACACCACCCACGTAAGATAGAAACAGAAGTTGGAAATCTCCTCTTTACTGATACTCACTTCTCTTTCCGCTTTCTCATTTTCATACTGGCACAGTCTCTCTTTGAAGTGACTGCACTCACTGACTAACTCCTTGTTTCTGTCTTCCAGCATCAGCCTGTGCTTCTGGCCCTCCGCTTGGAGTCTGCCTAGCATATCATGGAACTGGTCTTGGATATTAACTATCGTCTTGTCTTTGCTGTCGGCTTTGTTGGAAGCATCGTCCAGCTGCTGTCGGAGCAGAATGTTCTCGCTCTGCAGCTGAGACAGCCGCTCCTCTATGGATTCTTGCTTTCCCATGTATTTGTTCACCTTCCCTTGCTCATCTTGGTACAGATGCTCAACCTCCTTCATCTGGCACTGTGTCTGGTTGAGGTCTCTTTGTACATGCTTCAAAGCCAAAGTCTTTTCTCTAAGCGCATCTTTTGTATGATGAAACTCAATTTCTAGGCTATTCAGTTTTTTCTCAGTTTTGGAAAGCTGTTGGGAGAGAATCTCATTGTTATCTCTGAGGTTAGACAGATCAAAGTTCATCTTGTCTTGCAAACGAAGCCACTCATCTCTTGCCCTCTGGAAAGCAATTTCTAGGTCTCTTTTCGAGGCCTGAATCTCAGCATGGTCGTGCATAGCAGAAGCCAGTCTAGAGCGGAATGAGTCAACATCTGTTTCCAGTCTTTCTTTATTTTGTTTTTCATTCTCCAGCTTAGAACTCAGCATTGTATTCTCAGTTGTAAGATTATTAAGCTGCCCGTTATACTGGAATATTGTTTTTGTAAATGTTTCTTCATTTAGCTTTATCGTTCTTTGAAGCTTATCACTCTTTTCATTTGCAGTCTTAATATCTTCAAGATACTTCTTTTCCTTTTCCTGGTTATGCCTTTTTACTGTGTCCATCTCCAGTCTTAGCATGGCAATTTCATCCTGCAACCTCTGGTTCTTATGCAACAGATCTTTCTCTTTTTCATGACTGACAGAAACCTAGGAAAGGAAACAAACATTTAGCTCTCACAATTCCTTATGGAATTCAGGAACAGCATGTGAAGTCTACAATCTAGGAACTGAAATACACACATGCAACTAAAAACATCTAATTTCTGAGCTTAGAGAAGCCTAAGTTCCCAAAAGTTCATAAATGTAACTGAAGACAATGAGAACTATACTTTCTGAGAAACTCAGCACTGGGAAAGCCGTTCTCTGGAGGACAACAGGCTTAAGGCGCAAAGCAAAGGTTATTAAATTGGCTCACATTTCACATTAGGAGATGGCTTAATGCCAGCGTGAGGATCAGAATATGGCTCCCCAGCACCCGTGTCAATGCCGGGGTGTGTGGCAACCCACTGGCAGTCCCAGCACCTGGGAAGCAGAGAGGGGAGATCCCAAGGGCAAGCTGGACTAGCCAAGACGGTTCTGTGAGAGGGCCTGAATCAACACCTGAAGTGCAGAGTGATCAAAAAGCCACGTAGCATCAACCTCCGGCCTCTACATGCATGCACATACATGTGCTCCCAAACAGATATGAACACACAGTTACACCACACACACACACACACACACACACACACACACACACACACACGGCTTACCCTTTAATATCTAACATATACAACTGGTCCAAAGTAAGAACCTTAGTTCTTTCATTTGAACAGAAAAAAATTTCCCAAAGTTCTTTTAATTCCTTTTTTTTCAGAAAGTTTTCGTAACCCCTTTTTAGTCTGTTGTGGCAACTATATTTGTTGATAAATACTTAAAATAAGCATTATACAAATAAGTATGCTTGCACAAGGGTGAACTAGTCACCACCATTCTGAAAAGGTAAGACTGAAAACGTAACAAGTGGCAGAATTCCCAGGTCCCCTTAGCCGGCTGGTAGTGCTCCTTCACCAATGCACTTGCTCCATATGTTAGACAGCGGGGCAATGTTTCTGCCATCTACTCCTAAAACAAATATATTATGTATACATACATATGGTTCAAAATCCTCTATATTTCCCATGGTGCGTAAGGTTGGCTCTGAAAATATGTAAATATATAAATGCACACATATTTAGAAAACTAAAGAAAGCACCTCGGAAGTCATTCTCTTCTGTGCCATTTCGATCTCCTTTTGCTTGCAAAGGTGATTTGCAAGAATCCCATCTTGTAACATTCTGGCATTCTGTTCTTGGGAAAGCTGCCTCTGAATCTCATTCCGCTCCTCTAGAACCTAGAGACACAGTCACGAAGTTTTCAGTCTCATGCTATTGTGCTGCTGTGGACATCCACAAGCTCAGTTAAGAGTAGAACGGTGAAAACATACAAGTGATTCTATTCCATATAAAACACAGTATAATATGTACTGCATATTATAGTTAAATTGCTTAAAAAACAGAAACAGTTGTTACAGGCAGAAAGAGTATTGCAAACTAGTTTGTTACAAACATTTAGCTTTAACACAGTTTCAAAGACAGCCTGCTTTTTTAAGAGGGCTAGACTAGCACTTATTTTCCATGGTAAACTTATCTTCTATTACCTCACTTAGAAAGGATGTCTGTAGTACCTATTAGTTTCCAAGAGTCATAATAAATAATTGCCACTATCTGTATTAAAATTTATTCTTAGCATAAGGCACCACTGGTCAACAATGGATTGAATATATACTGGCGACCCCACACAATTACATCAACTAGGGATGAGGCTGATCTCTGACATGATCATGAAGTTTGCACTATAATAATGAAACCAATAGATATTTTCATTAATGAGACATGGAGATATATATGTGGTATGTGCATATATAAATATAATAATATGTAATTAAAGTGACATTAAAAGTACAAATAAAGGTAGGATTAAAAAGTTTTACCAGTCAGGAACACTTTACTCCTAGCACTTGGAAGACAGAGGCAGGCGGATCTCTGAGCTCAAGGCCAGCCTGGTCTAGACAGTAAGGCCAGGACAGCTGAGGTTATGCAGAGAAACCCTGTTTCTATCCTGCCCCGCTCCCCGCCCCCCAAAAAAGAATTTTTTATAGAATATTAATGTACCTGGTTCAAATGATTTCTTACTGTCTTCAGCTCCATATCCAGTGTTCTGAGAGAGACTTCAAGCTGCTGCTTCCCCTCGACCTCGCTCTGATATTGCTCATCTTTTCTCCTAAGCTGCTCCATAGTTTTCTCAGAAAGCAGATCTGCACTTCTCCGCTTCTCTTCCTCTTGTTTCAGTGCAAATCTGAAATTAAATGTGTTTATCATAAAACTAACCTATTAATAGAAAATAAAGTTCACGATGGTGACATGGTGTCCTAATAAAATCTCTCTGTTGTTAAATAATTGTTTCTCTTTTTGACTCCTGAGTTTAATTCCTCACTTCAACCTCTTCTAAAGGCCATATGCTCTTGATGATAACAAGGATGAATAAAAACTTTAACTGGAAAATTTCTAGAAGTCTGGTAAATATTACTGAAAAGAAATTTTGAATGTATTCAGTAAAGTTACAGGTTAATCATTATCTTTTGTAGGGATGGAGAGATGGCTCAGTAGTTAGAGCACTGGCTGCTCCTCCAGAGAACCCAGGTTCAGTTTCCAGCACCCACATGGTGGCTCACAACCATTTATAGCAACAGTTCTAGGGGTTCTGATGCCCTTCTCTGGTTTCAGCAGGCACTGCACACATGCAGTGCATACACATACATGTGGACAAAACCCCCATATACATAAAATAAAGTTAAGTAAATGAAAAAAAACGGAACTATTTGGGGAGCAAGTACACATTCTGTAGTGGATGGAGACTTCATGAGAACTGGGCCTTGAAGGTCCACATGGCTGTGGGCTCTTGTCCAGCAGGAGGGTGTTCACATAGGTGCTGAGTGAGACAGCAGTTATGCTGGCTGGGGTAGCAGAGATGTGGCCTTGGGAAGTTGGGAGAGTCCTAATATGCGGTGATTTGATTCCAGTGGGTGGGGCTGACCCTCTAATCTGGGGGGGTGATTAGCACATGTCATGATATGACAGGCTTAAGTAAAGTATGAGGGACCTTAAACAAGATGCTGGGGGAAATGTCTGTGGGGCAAACAGATGCTCCCCACAGGTCTTCAGATGAGAACACTGGACAAAGGGGGAGAAAGCAGGCACTCAGCCTCAGGCAGCAGAGACAGGGTGCTGAAGAGCAGGATAAGTGCGGACTCTACTTGCAAGCAAGAGCTGCAAAGGGATCCTGGATGGCCAGCTCTGAGAGCCAGGGGCACAGTGGGCAACCTTCCCGCAGAACAAGCAGAAGTACGGGTATCTTCAGATGAGGGAGGTGGAATGCCCAGGGATGGAGGGCTTGGGATCAACTTACCAAGCAAGAGGTAAAGTCCTGCAAAGCAAGGGGTTGGGAGCCCCAGAATGGTGGGTTTATAGCACAAAAGTAAGGAGAAGATGAAAACTGAAAGCAGATTAGAACTCTGTCTGCACTGCGGGTGCGCGGAGTCCTGGGAGGAGGGGCTGTGATGTCCCAAAGAGCAGAACAGGCCTTACTGGTAGTGATTCAGGCACAGGTCCAGTCTGGGGGCCTCAGGGAGGGAGGGAGGGAGGAAGGAAGGAAGGTGGCCTTTATTAGCAGCATGTATGGAGGGAGTCCTGGAAGGGGGAGGAGTCTGAGGTGACCAAGGGATGGTAAAAGGAGAACCATCAATAGTGATGTAGGGGACAACCCTATATTTCTGATACACATTGCAACAAAGTAGCTATATATAACAAATAACATATAAAAACCAGAAAGGACTTCCTGAGAAAGAAATTTGGGGAAAATGCCATTCACAATAGCTTAAAAGCAGATACAACTTAGAACAAAAGTCGTAAACAGATGAAAGGCATCTTTAGCAAACATGGCGCCAGAGGGAGGTACTAGAAGGCACACACCTCATGTTCAGGGACTGACAGAATTAATCCAGCAAAAACTATCAAGAGCTATCTACAGATTAAACACAATCTTCATGACATCTAACGACACATTCATCCTCCTTCCCTCCCTCTCCCTGTAATTTCTATGAAATATTACACAGAAATCACGTGGTTCTGTGATGAGCATGAGAGTTCACATTAGATACTGAAGAGTTTTTAAAGTAGACAATTACATAGAAAACAATTAACATCAGTATTCTAATATAAGACAGATTTTAAGACTTATTTTATCAGCTGGCAGTGGTGGTGCACACCAGCAGCTGGGAGGCAGAGATGGGTGGATCTCTGCGAGTTCAAGATCAGCCTGGTCTACACAGTGAGT
Source organism: Microtus oregoni (assembly GCF_018167655.1). Lineage (NCBI taxonomy): Eukaryota > Metazoa > Chordata > Mammalia > Rodentia > Cricetidae > Microtus > Microtus oregoni. Next base: position 59,478,674 of record NW_024543061.1, read on the forward strand.
TCCAGGACAGACAGGGCAATACAGAGAAACCCTGCCTTTGAAAAAAAAAAAAAAGAAGAAGGTTATCTGATCAATAAATAAAGATGTTTTGTTTTTTAATGGCTGTTTTTATGTAGCCACTAAAATATAATTTTAGTGGAATCTATGGTATCTGTTTAATTCTTAGAATAATTCATAGTTATGTTCACTATTATTATTTGCAAGAATTTCACATTTCAGAAGACTAAGAAATTTTCTCTCTTGTAAACTCCATGACATGCAAGAAAGGCCAAAATTCAAGTACATCTCTGTATCATAAACAGTGAAAACATTTATTTAAAGCTAGGCTATCATGGCTGGGTAAATGGCTCAGTGGGTAACGGAGCCTGCTCTAACTCCAACTACTTGAGCTGGATCTTGGGGACCCACATGGCAGAAGGAGACTGACTTTCCCAAGTCAGCACCCAACTTCAACACACATGCCAAGGCATGTGCTCAATATGAGCACACTCACAGAGAGTGAACGTCACAGGACATTAAACAGTGGTGAATGAAATAAACCAAGACGGCACACCTCAGATTGGAGAGCTCCTGCTCCCATTCCGCCTTCTCATGCTCTAGCAGTGATCTTCCTTCTTTTGTTTCTGATACTTCCTTCTGCAATTCCTTAAATTTATTTTCCATTCTTTTAAGTTTTCCTGTAAGTAGTTCACAATGGCTTCTTTTAAATTCTATTAATCTTTTATAGGAATAAACTGCATCCCGGATTTTCAGAAGACTAACAATATCTGAAGCGGGGGAAAAGAAGAGACAAATAAAATGAGCGAGCATATTAAAAGACTGCATTTCTGTGTTCCTTCACTTACATATCGATGGGATATACAGTAGGTGCCGAGAGTGTGAAACACATTACATAAGCTCTGCAGATAACACAGGTGAGACCCTTGCTCTTTTTCAGCTTAAAAGAAAATATGGAATTATACATCTAGTGTTTTTTTTATATGAAACTGGATAAAACTGGAGATCTTCATGTTAAGCAAATTAAGCTAAACTCAGTCAAATGTTCCATGTTAGATTTAAAACAGAAAGCACAAAGCATTTAATGAGCTCTCATTCAGTCTACTTTTAGCCAAGTTGAGGTAACAGCTATGGAGCCATGTTTCCACTTGAAACAACCCAGATGAACACAGTTAAAGTATCTCAAACAATAATTCTCAGGACAATGATCCTTAGCAGACAGGGAGTAAATGGACACTACAAATGTCCCAGGTGTCTGACTCTCATCACACTAGGAGAAAGAACTGAGGCAGAGCTCCCTAGACTTCAGAGTCTGATAAGAACACAGGACAGAACAGAGAGGAGAGAGCAACCCAGAGGAACACCCTGCAGGTCTGTGGAGGGCCCCTGGAATACTTCGCCAAGCACTGAACAAGGGGCGTATAGGAAGAAACTATATGAACCAAGGATAAAACACTCGAAAAGGTTCATGAAGTCTCACTGTTGCTCCCACAGGACCAAGAAGAATATCTACTCTGCTTAGTCAGACTGGACAAACACAAGACGATGGATACAGATGAGAAAGGAAAATAAAACACATAGAAAATGTTCAACATTTATCAGCAGTGTAAGGCACTTTAAGACCACGATGATATACGTATCATACACCTATAAGAATAACTAAGACTTAAAATACGGACAAGCAGTGTTTGTGAAGACAGAGCCCTAGATCTCTCCTATCCTGTGGACTGGAAAACAGGAGCATGGGAGAAGAGCAGAGGCTTTTGTGACAGATTGGTTAACTATCTTGATTATGGTGTTTATTAAGTATGTGTTTAATACACATGTTGACACTAACCAAATAGCCCTTTATATATCAATATGCCTTGCTGACGCTGTGTAAAACAAAATAGTCTACTGCAAGAGCAAACTTCTAAGACAGCAACTAGGACACAGAAAAGGCAGGAGAAAACTAAAGGATCGAGAAACCTAACCTTGTAGCAAAGGGTTGATGTGATCAGGTCGGAATCTTTGCAACTGCGCAATTACAGTTAGAGACAGACAGAGAGAGTGGGGGAGGGAAAAGGTTTATTTGGTCTATGCTTCCACATCACCGTTCATCATCAAAGGAGTCAGGACAGGAACACAAGCAGGGTAGAATCCTTGAGGGAAGAACTGATGCAGAGTCCATGGAGGGGTGCTGCTTAATGGCTTGCTCCTCATGACTTGCTCAGCACAGAATACCGGCCCAGGGTGGAACTACCCATAGTAATTTGGACCCTCCTGCATCAATCACTAATTAAGAAAAATGTCCTATAGGTTTGCCTATGGCCGAATTTATAGAGGTAATTTCTCAATTGAGGCTCCCTCCTCTCCCATGACTCCAGCTTGTGTCAAGCTGACATGTATCTAGCCAGCACACCAGGTAACCTCATCCAGTGACAGTAGGCACAGAAGAAGAGCGAGATCAGCGGAAAGACTGGATGTGTCAGTTCTACAAAGGAGAGCCCAGTGAGCACGACTGCAGTGCTTTGGCTGACGGTATAAATGAACAGCTCACATACAACTGCAACATGAAGTCTACTTCTACATGCACATAGGTGCTCTAGGTCAATGCGAAGCGAAGTGCATGTATTACCATGTGCAGGAAGGCTGCCCATTCATTCACATAAGCGTCCTACCTCTACACTCCATCCTGAGATGCTCGATTTCACACAAAACGCTCTCATAATCGGGGCACTGGAGCTCGCAGTCCTCGGAGGCTGTTTCAGACGACTCATTCAAGTCATCGAGGTCGTCCACAGAGGCGACTTGGTTTCTGACCTACAAAATAAACACTATTTTAAACTGTTTCCCTAATATTTACATTATATATGAGATAATGCTTTATACAAGAAACAGACACTTCTTAAAAGAGCTGACAGTTGGCAAAAGGATGCCTTTATTTATAGCTACTATTTCTTCCTTTTGAAAGCCAATGTCTTTCCATAAGAAGATCCTTGATTTTTTCACTTTATCTTCTTATCTTTTAACTTATATATCACTACCTTTCATAATTTATTTTAAAACAAAATACCAGATTTTATTATTTTTACGTTACCTTGTTATTTTTATTAGATGTTTTCTTTGTTGGCCTAAAATAAAAAACAAACCCATTAAAATCCTTTAAGACTAATAGTATGTGAAATACAAAGAGTATCTAAGATACTGACTTTTATACAAAGCCTCTACATTTGAAATTTATTTCTCTCACTAATAACATTTATAGGCTATTTAAAATAAAATATTTTTCCAAAAGGGAATTTGATTACAAACGGAGAGTAAAAGTAAAATAATTATTAATATCATAAGAAGAAATTAAAACATATACACACATATTTTTTATTTAGCTGAGATGACCTTGAGCCTCCTCCCCTGACCACCAGTGCTGGGGATTCAAGTGTGTGCCACCAATGCCCAGAGTGGGCTGCTGGCAATCAAATAAGGGTTTGTATATCTAGGCAAGCAATCTACCAACTGAGCCATATACTCAGAGCAGAAAGAATTAAGCTTAGATCAAAGTTCTGGTTCTAAAAGTAAAGGAAAAACACGCTATTTACTTTTTTGATAGAAATATACAGAGATAGCTGAACCAAGCTCGTGGGAACTCACAAAATGGAGACTGACAGCTGTGGAGTCTGCATGGGACGGAACTGGGTCCTCTGCATGTGGGAGACAGTTGTGCAGCTTGGTCTACCTGAGGGGTCCATAGTAGCGGGGCCAGGATCTATCAAGTGTGAACTGGCTTTTGGGAGCCCATTCCCTCTGGTGGGATGCCTTGTTCGGTCTTGATGCAGGGGGGAGGGGTTGGTTCATACAACTTAATGTGCCAGGCTTTGTTGACTCCCCATGGGAGGCCTTACCCCTCATGAGTGGATGGGAGGAGTGGATGGGACATGGGCTGGGGGGAAGAGGAGGTGGGAGGAAGAATGGGAGGGAAAACTCTGGTTGGAATGTAAGATAAATAAAATATAAATAAACAAACGAAAGAAACCCTTAGAGGAGAAAAAAGAAGAAACTAGAAAAGCTTGTTAGCGGTTACTGAGTCATGAATACATACAGATTTCTTTGCTTATATATAAATTAATTAGATGATGGTTGTTTTTACAGTTAGAATAAGGGGGAGAAGAGAAAAGCTTTTTAGTGTACATGTAGGCATATGTGTGTGTGTACACATATGTGTTATAGGTCAGAGAACAACATGTATGAGCTGGCTTTCTCCATCAATTGAGTTCATCGGGCTTGGTGGCAAACGCTCTCATCTAAGCTACACTGATGCTCCTGTCTGCTGTTCCTGTACCTACAGTAAAATAGCTCTGTGTTTACCGCCTATGTGGGAGTGCTTCTCCAGTCCTCACATTAGGAAACCTTCTTTGGTTTCATTTTGTTCTAAAGATAAGGTCTAACTCTGTAGCCTAGGCAAGCCTGGAATTCAGTGAGTGGTCCAGGCTGGCCTTGAACTCATGATGAGCTAATTGCCTCAGTCTTCCTAGTGTTGAATTATCAGCACAACCCAGGAGCAAGCTATACAGTGTGAAGAAGAATCCTACCTATCTTCAAGTGTTTTTCGGTAATACAGTAGTAAATGAATCCACATTATCATTCTACTTTTAGTTGTAATTATTAATAATTTCTGAATCTTATTTCTGAATCAAGTATTTTCTAAATAAAAAGACATATACCTCAATAATTTTAGGAAATTATTTGTATGAAAATATAATTTGCATTACATTCAGGAAATACTGAACGCACGATACATAAAGACATTTGCAACAAGGAATTGTTTCTATACTTTTTTTATTTTACTGAATTTCTATGCTAGTTTAACTTTCAGGACATGTTTAATCCATATCAGTATATTCCATTTCCCAACTTATTTAGAGAAATCTTAACACCAGAATGAATCTTAAGAAAATTGACTAGAAATTGTGAGGACAATTAATAATAACTCTTCAGGGAAAATGTAGTTTAATACCTTAGACACACACCCCTGAATCGCACTGAGTAGGCATACACTTCTCTGCTGGTCCCGACATCATGCAAACATTCTAAACGCCTCCTTTAAAGACAATTCGTAAACCACACATCTTCTTCCAGCTATTGCCTGCTTTTCTATTATCATTCCCAGCATGAAGATCTGAGGCGTTGTCTACACTTCCCTACTGCAATCAGACGGCCATGGTGACCCTTTACTGAAACCGCACTTGCCCTGCCTTCCCCTTTCAGTGACACTGATACAGGTTAGCTCTTTGTCTGGAGACTTCCATGTTGTGTTTTATTTCCACAACTGACTAGTCGCAGCTAATGTTCCTTCACAGGGAATAAAGAGCGCAGACCTTACCTTGCTTCCCTTTGGTCTGTGTCACTTAGGCTGGAGCCATCCTGCAGGTATAGTGGGCCACCAGGTGGTGAGCCAGGCTTCCCAGTCACTGGCATCATGACGGATTCTCTGGATACACACTTTTCATTTTCCTTTTTCTTCATTTCCTTCATAAGCAAGGGAGGACCTCTAAAACAATCCATTAAAAAAGCTGGTGTCTTACAAATAGTTCTACTGACAAACATTCAAAAAAAGTAATTTTGGGGAAATTCTGATTCTTTTCTACCTTAATTTACTAAAAGCAAAAAAAAGCAATTAAACACTAGCTAACAGAAAATGTATAAATATACAATAATGGTACATGTAATGTATTGGAGTTACTATATGAGAAGTTTTATCTGAGGATAAGAAAAGCTTTTCTGAAGAGGTCAAACTGAGCCTGTTTCCACCCTGGAAGTGTTTCCAGATAGGGCCTGCACCTCCCAACTCCACAGGCCACCTGACTACACAGCCAGCTTCCCAAGATCTCCTCCCACAATGCTCACTGCCCAGAGTTTACTCAAGGCAGAGCAACCACACTTGGTGAGCCACACTAGAAGGAAACAGAAGAAAACCAGCAAGGGGGTGATGTTAGGATAAAGTTTGTTCATGAAAACAGTAGCCTATTTTCAAACCTGCAAGGCATCAATAAAAGTTCCACAAAACAAACCAAGTCTCAGCTGTCCTACAACTTAATCCTCTCCTGAACATTGTACATGCTTACACTGCAAGGTGAGTTGAACAAAAGTCCCAATACAGAAATAAATATAAAAAACACAGACATGTGCCCCCCAATCTACTAGTTCCACAGCAACAAATACCAATGAGAGCGATCCAGATCATAGAGACAAAAAAAGATTATAACTGTGCTGAAACAACTCAGAGGATCTGAATACACCCCAGAAAACAAAAGCAAAGACCTGGAGGAAATACAAATGTTAATCAAAGATATG